>NC_091459.1:40531418-40835823 GCF_027789765.1 Dendropsophus ebraccatus | reverse complement strand
AGTTATCTATCTACTATCTATCTCCTATCTATCTATCTATCTATCTATCTTCTATCTCCTATCTATCTATCTATCTATCTATCTATCTATCTATCTATCTATCTATCATCTATCTCCTATCTATCTATCTATCTATCTATCTATCTATCTATCTATCTATCTATCTATCTATCTATTTATATGTCTCCTATCTATCTATCTATCTATCTATCTATCTATCTATCTATCTATCTATCTCCTATGTACAGTATCAATCTATCTATCTATCTATCTATCTATCTATCTATCTATCTATCTATCTATTTATATGTCTCCTATCTATCTATCTATCTATTTATATGTCTCCTATCTATCTATCTATCTATCTATCTATCAATCAAATCAAATAAAAAAAAGCTTTATTGGCAGGTCCAAGTTACACATTAGCATTGCCAAAGCAAGTGGAAAATAGGGGGTTGAGGAAATGGGATTCACTTGGGTCGGTGTACAGGGGTTAATGACATATCATGATGGCGGGGGGGGGGGGGGGGATACATTCAGGGTCATTGTATCGGAGTCCATGACCTATCAGGGTCGGTGTATAGGAGACCATGACATATCACGCTCCTCTCAGTTTATGGCAGGCGCTTATATATTGTGCCGCTATAGTCACTACGATGTCTTCCTCTCCCAGCAGGATGGGCAGCTTCTCTTCCTCCACCATGGTGGAGAAGCCTGGGAGGAGATTGGAGAGCCTCCTATAGTGAGTGTCCCTCACGGCTGAGTATTTGGGGCAGTGTAGCAGGAATTGGGCCTCATCCTCCATGGCCTCCTGGTCGCACTGCTGGCACAATCTGCTCTTCTGGGGATGTAGCTCTGTCGGTGCCGCCCGGTTTCAATGGCCAAATTGTGGACGTATTCTTCTTGTCTCCTGGTTATTGTGTTCCTGATCCCGGCTTTTGTAAGGTGATATGGGGTGCTTGTCTGGTTGGGCTGGGTTCCAGTAGGTATGTTTTGGGGCTCTGCTTTGCCTGAGGCCCCTTGGTGTAGTAAGGCTTTATGGTGATAAGATCCTTCACTACTACCATGTAGGTGACCCCAGAATGACAGCGCCCTCTTCTGGATAGTTAGGTGTAGGGGGAATCTGCCCAGCTCTGCTCTACAGGCACAGTTAGAGGTGCTCCGGTGCACCTGGAGGAGATGACTACAGAATTCCAGATGGAAGATTTCCATTGGGCTGGAATCCCATTTTGACAAGTCGGGGTATGTGTGAGGACCCCAGACTTCACTGCCGTACAGGAGAATTGGTGCAATAATGGAGTCGAACATTTTATCTATTTATTTATCTATTTATTTGTCTACTATCTATCTATCTATCTAACTATATGTTATCTATCTATGTCTCCTACCCATCTATCTATTTACTTATATGTCTCCTATCTATCTATCTATCATCTTTTTTTCGTTCCTTCTTTTTTTCTATCTGTCTATCTTTTAGCAATAAAAACAAACAGGATCAGCCATGCAGTCTAAAGGGGTACTCTGGCAATTTTTTTCTTCTTTTAAATCAACTGGTGTCACAAAGTTTTACAGATTTGTAATTTATTTCTATTTAAAAATAATAAAATCACGTCTTCCATTACATATCAGCTGCCATATGTCTTGCAGGAAGTGGTATATTCTTTCCAGTCTGACAAAGTGCTCTCTGCTGCCACCTCTGTCTGTGACATGAAATGTCTAGAGCAGGAAAAGTTTTCTATGGGGATTCGCTACTGCTCTTGACAGTTCCTGTCATGGACAGAGGTGGCAGCACAGAGCACTGTGTCAGTAGCAGTAAATGGCATTCCCATTGTTAAAAGGGTACTCTAGAGAAAATTTTGTAGATTTGTAATTTACTGCTAGTTAAGAAATCTCAAGTCTTCCAGTACTTATCAGTTATCAGCATATGTTTTCTATGGGGATGTGCTACTGCTTTAGACAGTTCCTGTCATGGACATAGGTGGCAGTAGAGAGCAATGTGTCAGAGTGGAAAGAATACACCACTTCCTGCAGGAGAGACAGCAGCTGATAAGTACTGGAAGACTTGATATTTTTAAACAGAAGTAAATTACAAATCTGTATAACTTTCTGACACCAGTTGATTTGAAAGAAAAATATTTCACCGGTGTACCCCTTTAAGGAGTGCATGGCTGATAATAGAAGACAGATAAAGAAGATAAAAGACATAGATCGATAACTAAATAGAATAAAAGGTCTGTCTTTTTTACCAATCCTTTCTAAGCAGCACAATATAAGGTGAGATTTATATACAGTACTGAAAGACACACCACCAAAGGCACTCTATATCCATACACGTGACCATAGATATTGACTCTGGATTGTAGATGTAACATGCTGTAACACATTGGTATATAGGACTGACAATAAGAGAAGAGTTAAGCTGGTAATTAACTTTAGTTATCCGAGGAAAGTGCGTTTGCACACACCAGTAGCGCAGGGTCTCGGGTCGGAAGCCCATTTATCAGCTGTGTAATTTGTAATGTACTTGTTTCCTATTAGTGACACAGCTTAGTGGTTTGCAAAAGAAAACTATTTGTAACAATCTGACTGCACAAGTAAAGACGGCACAAGTTCTTTTTCAGGTCTGATGGCCGGGAAACCACGAGGAATAAATAAAAGCAGCGTTCCCGGGTGCATGGTTAAAGCCAAAGATTGGTTCTACTAGTAATTAAATGGAATTCTGCGGAAGAGCAGAAAGCATTAGTCACAATACAGGTTTAGTGCATATCGCTCATTATTTCTAACCCTAAACCTTAGCTAATGCTTTGGAAGGAACTCCTAGGTGCACTCATTCAACTGTCTAATATTATATTAGCTGAAGAGAAGCCTCTCTATAGAGCTTGCCTGTGGTGACACCACTTCTAATTGACAACTAGGGACATCCATTGCTTACTTGTGTGTTCTGTCAGTGAACTGGAATTAAGGACAGGATTACCATTCCCATAAGTAATGTAAGAATAATATCTGGCCCCCAAAGGAAAGGAAAAACCAGTGTTGTATCTGGGAAGGAAGATGTAGGGGGACCACTTTAGATAAGCAAGTGCTCAGGCTCCCTTTATCTCCTGTGAGCTTAATAGAAGTAAATTCAAGGACATGTTTAGCAGGGTCTTCGTAACAAGACAAATGAGTAGTCATCTTTGTAGCACAACTGTTTAAAATAAATAAATAATATGTCATTACATGCTCCTCCATAGTCAGCCATGTTTGGACTAGTGTTGAGCGAGCATGCTTGTTCAAGCATAGTACTCAACAGAGCATTGGGGTGCTCCATCAAGCTCGATGCTCGACCGAGCCCCTTGTGGTACTTGGAGTGCTGTTTAAATATTCGCATAGTGTCAGTACAGTAGCACAAATATTTAAACAGTTTCTGAGCTCCCGACATCATCATTTATAATGTTACCAGGAGCTCCGAAACTGTTTAAAGCGACTCTGTACCCACAATCTGCCCCCCCCCCAACCGCATGTAGCGTCGAATACCTGCTTGTAATCCATTAGAACTCCGGCGGTACACTGTTTCTTGCAGTTATTCCATTTTTTCATTCTAGTTTTTGTATATTTTTACACATTCCTTTAAGGGATGACATATCCAGAAATTGGAACAAAAAATGCAATGGGTGAACCAGGCATCCTCCATTGAGCCAAGCAGGGGGCACCTGGTTAAATGCTTAAGTGTCCCGTTGATTTCAATGGGATTTTAGTGCTCGTTTAACAATAGTATGGCACCTTTAGGATTGGTGGAAGGGCTAAAGAGAACATTACTCTTCCTCTAAAGCAGTGTTTCTCAACCTGCAGTACGCATACTCCAAGGGGTACACGCCGCAAGTTGAGGGGGTACGCGGGAGGGGGTTAAAAGTTAAACTTTTAAACTTTTGCATTTAGTGCCGGTACACTGCTATCCTTCAGCATTGTCCCGACACCTGTCCCTGCCGCAGATCTCTTCTTCCTTCTCCCAGCAGCAGCTCACCAGCGTGCTGCTAGGGGAAGGAAAGAGACAGCACGGGGTGGTGGTAGCTATCCCGGACTCCCCTGTGCTGTCAGCTACAGCCCCCCACCCCCCTAACCTGCGCTTACAGGGGACGTCACCTTCCGGCAGCAGATACAGCCCCCTACCCCATCCCCCGGTGCCGTCAGGTACAGCACCCCCACACCCCGATACCTGTGCGGACCCCGGTGCCATCAGCTACGGCCACCTACTCCCCTCCTGAACCCGTTATGACAGAGGAAGCTGGCAGCCACACACGCGCCCCTCCTGAACCCGCATCGCAAATCCGCCTCCTCCTCTCTCCCCCTTGGACCTTACTGCGGGGCTGACTAGCTGGAGAAGACAGGTGAGTATAATTTTTGTTTGTTTGTGTTTGGCTAGGCATGCCACATGGGGCATTACTATGGGGACATTACAGAGGGTATTACTATGGGGACATTACAGGGGGCATTACTATGGGGACATTACGGGGGGCAGTACTATGGGGACATTACAGGGGCAGTACGATGGGGACATTACAGGGGGCAGTTCTATGGGGACATTACTATGGGGGCATTACATTACAGGGAACATTACTATGGGGGCATTACTAGGGGCACTATATTACCGGGACATAACTATGGGGGCATTACTATGGGGACATTACTATGGGGACATTACAAGGGACATTACTGGGGGACATTACTTTGGGGGCATTACACTACAGGTGACATTACTATGGGGGCATTACATTACAAGGGACATTACTATGGGCGCACTACATTATAGGGGACATAACTATGGGGGCATTACTATGGGGGCACTACATTACAGGGGTCATTACTATGGGGGAACTACATTACAGGGGGCATTAATAGGGGGCATTACATTGCAGTCGACATTACTATGGGGGCATTACATTACAGGGGACATTACTATGGGGGCATTACATTACAGGGGCCATATTTATGGGGACATGAGACATTACTGTGGGTACATTACATTACAGGGACATTACATTACAGGGACATTACTGTGGGGACACAACTGTGGGGACATTACTATGGGGACATTACTGTGGGGACATTACTGTGGGGGACATTACATGAGACATTACTGTGGGGACGTTACTGTGAGGACATTAATAGACATTACTATGGGGGACATTACATGAGACATTACTGTGGGGACATTTCTATAGAGGCACAGCAGAGGCATTATTACTATGTAGAGGGCTTAGCAGGAGGTATTACTATATGGTGGACAGCAGGAGGTATTGTTACTATATGGAGGAGGCACAGCAGGGGCAGTTTTACTATGTGGAGGGCACAGTGGGGGCATTATTACCATATGGGGGCACAGCAGGAGGCATTATTACTATATGGAGGGCACAGCGGGGACATTATTACTATATGGGGGTACAGCAGGGGATATTATTACTGTATGGAGGGTACAGCAGGGGGCATTATTACTATATGAGGGCACAGTAGGGACATTTTTAGTATATGAGGGCATAGCAGGGGATCCCACATATAGGAGGTAAACCAAATTCCTTTACATGACAACAACCAGCAGTATTACTACTGTATGGGAAACTATAGGGGGGATTAGGGTAGGAATTTGTTGAAAAAGTGCAGAGATGTTTGTCTGGCAGGTTCTGAAGAGATGACTTGTAGCTGCAAGAAATCATAATGGTGGTCCGGGCCGGATGAAGAAGAAAAGGAAAGTGACTTACGCCACCTGTAAGTCACTGAATGATGTTTTTTTTTGTATTTTGTAGAACGTTATTTGGTAGGGGTGCCCCAGGTAAATAGTAATAATGCTCCTGTTTTGACCCTATATAAGCTATCTGACTACATGGAGGGAGGTATCTGACTACATGGGGGGAGTTATCTGACTGCATGGGGGAGGTATCTGTCTACATGGGAAGATATCTGACTACATGGGGGAGGTATCTGACTACATGGGGGAGGTATCTGACTACATGGGGAGGTATCTGACTACATGGGGGAGGTATCTGACTACATGGGGAGGTATCTGACAACATGGGGGAGGTTTCTGTCTACATGGGGGAGGTATCTGACTACATAGGGGAGGTATCTATCTACATGGGGGAGGTATCTGACTACATGGGGAAGGTATCTGGCTACATAGGGAGGTATCTGACTGCATGGGGAAAGTATCTGGCTATGATTAAGGGAGGTATCTGGCTGCAAGAGGCATACCTAGCCAAAAGGGGTATATGTGACTGCAGGGAAAGTATTTGGCTCCAGGGCCATATCTAGCTGAAAGGGCCAGAAGTAACTGCATATGGTGTATCTTGCTGCAGGGGGCATATCCGGTTACAGGAGGCATTGCATCAAGCTACAGGGTGGCCATTACTGCTGGCCACAAGGGGCATTATTATTGGAGAAGAGGGCATTATTACATGACATTACTTGAACATTATTACTTGGTCCTACAGGTCAGTGACATTTTTATGGGGATCTGATCTGTGAATCAATTGCTGACAGATATTTTTATCCAGAGCCTATGGCTGCAGTGTCATCTTGTCCTAATTAAAGGGGTAGTGCGGCGCTAAAAAATTATTCACAGAATAACACACATTACAAAGTTATACAACTTTGTAATGTATGTTATGTCTGTGAATCGCCCCCTTCCAGTGTCCCACCACCCCCGCCCGTGTACCCGGAAGTGTGTGGTGCATTATACATTACCTGATCCGTGTCGAGGGACGTCCGCCATTTTGTGCCAAATGTCATCTTTGGAGGCACGGCCGAATCCCTGCCGCCGTCCCCCCTCTGCCGCGTCATAACTGTGCTCAGCCGCGATTGGCTGAGCACAGTTATGCTCAGCCAACCGCGGCTGAGCGGCTGATAGCAATCTATTGCCGAGCCGGGATCGGCGTCATTGCGACGCTGAGGCCCGGCACGGGCAGACGAACGGATCTCCCCCCCGCAATCGCATCGCGGGGGGGAGATCTGTCCCACTAGACACCAGGGACAGGGAGAGCACAGCATCTAAGTGCAGTTGTCAGGTTTCACAGCTGCATTTAGAGGCTCAATTAGTCGGCGCGGCAACAGGACCCACGCCGGCTAATAGAGGCGCTCCCCGGCTATACATATACATATGTATAGCTGGGAGCGGCGCCGTTCAGAGCGGGGTCCCGGCGGGACCCCTCTCTGAACACCCCCCGCGGCACCATGACGTATCAGATACGTCATGGGTCGCTAAAGGGTTAATAAAAAAGCAGATCAAAAGGTTGTTTTTTTTTTACATGATCCTTTTTTTATATTGGAAGGAAATGAAGAAATGGATCAAAACAGATGCACCCAAATGCATCTGTTTTTCCATATGTTTTCCATCAGTTTTTTGCAAAAACGTAGTGTGGACCCAGCCTTATTTTAAAGGGGAACTATCAGCAAGGTAAACAAATCTAACCTGCTGATATCCCTGTATAGTGCTCAGGATGCTAAGAAGGAGGGCATGTGTCTGACCTTCCTCCTTGGCACCGGTCCTGTGCTGTTAGTCAGGGTTAACTCCGGAGCACCCTTAGGAGCACTGCCACGACGTCTGGCCCGCCCCCTCCATTATCATTAGAAGGGGCAGTAGCGTGGTAGCGCTCCTAAGTGTGCTCCGGAGTGGACTTTTCCGCAACTAACAGCACAGGACCGGCGCAGAGTAGGAAGGTAAGATACATACCCTTCTCCTCACGTCTCCAGCATCCTCTAGCCTGCTGATTGTTCCCCTTTAAAACCATCCTTTCACCTCCACAACTGCTCAGAAAATAATCGACATTGCCCAGAAAAAACCTCTGAACAATGAAATCAAGTGTCAAACACCTTAATGCAATGATACACTCCTGCAAAAAAACAAAGGCACTTGATATCACAATAAATTTGATATCAAAATAAAATATGAATATTCCTCTCCTAAAACATTCATTCTTGTTGTTCATATTCTTTTAGAATTATGAGAACATAAATATTTTACCGTCGTGGGATATATCTGTTTTATGCACTCTGACTACATGGCAATATAAAAGAAAGAGTAATTCTAAAGTAGGCCCCAAGCATTAATATTTGAAGAAGCTAAGGCAGATGCCTGTGCCAAGGAGAGTACCATAATGGATGCTGCAATTAACTGCAAGGTCCTTATGGCAGAGCTCTTGGGCACACTTTTACTTGATGTCTCTTGATGTGGCAGCTAATGTCCTGCTCTGCAGGAAATGTTTTGTTGCACCTGGGGAGTAAATATTGTTACTTTCATATCTAGTGATAGAAGACCCACAAGACCCACAATTGTTGCTATGTGTTTTGAGCAATGGCATAATCAATTTTATTGTTTGTCTTTTTATTGCTGTAAAAAAAATCACACTCTTATTTCCTGTGTCCCCGCTGTTTGGGAAGATGAGCAAATTGTTTTTGAGCATACCGAATTTATTTTCCTGTAATAAAGCGAGTGATCCTGCTGGTAGCCCCGTTCTGATGAGTTTTAGAACTGGTGAAAAAGTGACAATATATTCTACATACAAGAGGACCCAAATAAGGAGACGTTTCTAAATAGAAACACTTGTAAAATCGCTGGATAAATTCTGAATTTCTCTGTAATTTCAATTATTTATGATTTGTAGCTGAAAAGACAGAATGGCTTTATATGTCAGACATTACTTCTGTTCTCCTTGTGCTAGACTATGGCTCATAATGTTTTTGACAGCTCCCATCTTTCTTGTGGGCCTATTCCTTTTTCTTATTCCCATTTTCCTCAAACTGTTCCAACTGTACATGGGTAAAAGCTTCTCATTTCCTCCTCCACTCTCCTTTTATTGCATTATATCCTTGACAGTATTGTTGGCTTCAGACTTGTTTTGTACTGTATAGAGCCTGCACTTTATAATGAAGTGAGTTATGCATGGACGTCTTATACACATTTATTTCACCCAGGCCCAACCCACCTGTACCCTAGAATTCTTGGGCATGAAAAAGAAAAAAGAAAACAAGAAAAGAGAGGTTATTCTATAAATTAGATTGATGTTGCCCTCATTGTATCATTAAAAAGAAATGTTGATCTGTGCCACCATGCCCCTATTGATCTGCACCACCATGCCCTTATATATCTGTGCCACCATGCACCTATTGATCTGCACCACCATGCCCCTATTGATCTGCACCACCATGCCCTTATATATCTGTGCCACCATGCACCTATTGATCTGCACCACCATGCCCCTATTGATCTGCACCACCATGCCCTTATATATCTGTGCCACCATGCGCCTATTGATCTGCATCACCATGCCCTTATATATCTGCACCACCATGCGCCTATTGATCTGCACCACCATGCCCCTATTGATCTGCATCACCATGCCCCTATTGATCTGCACCACCATGCCCTTATATATCTGCGCCACCATGCCCCTATTGATTTGCACCACCATGCCCTTATATATCTGTACCACCATGCGCCTATTGCTCTGCACCACCATGCCCCTATTGCTCTGCACCACCATGCCCTTATATATCTGCGCCACCATGTGCCTATTGATCTGCACCACCATGCCCCTATTGCTCTGCACCACCATGCCCTTATATATCTGCGCCACCATGTGCCTATTGCTCTGAACCACCATGCCCCTATTGCTCTGCACCACCATGCCCCTATTGCTCTGCACCACCATGCCCTTATATATCTGCGCCACCATGTGCCTATTAATCTGCACCACCATGCCCCTATTGATCTGTGCCACCATGCCCCTATTGATCTGCACCACCATGCCCTTATATATCTGTGCCACCATGCGCCTATTGATCTGCACCACCATGCCCCTATTGCTCTGCACCACCATGCCCTTATATATCTGTGCCACCAGGCGCCTATTGATCTGCACCACCATGCCCTTATATATCTGCGCCACCATGCCCCTATTGCTCTGCACCATCATGCCCCTATTGCTCTGCACCACCATGCCCTTATATATCTGCGCCACCATGTGCCTATTGATCTGCACCACCATGCCCCTATTGATCTGTGCCACCATGCCCCTATTGATCTGCACCACCATGCCCTTATATATCTGTGCCACCATGCGCCTATTGATCTGCACCACCATGCCCCTATTGATCAGCACTACCATGTGCGCATTGATCTTCACTACCATGCCTCTATTGATCTGCACCACTATGCCCTTATTGATCTGCACCACCATGCCCCTTTTTTAATCTGCACCACCATGCCTTAAATGATCTTTGCCACATGTCCCTAATATACTAAGCCATTTTGCCCCTAATATCCTGAGTCAATGTGCCCCCTAACCCTAAAACATTACTACAATCCCAGACAGTAGGACATGATGGAAGTTGTAGTTTTGCAGGATCTGGAGAGCCACATATAGGTAAACATTGAGTCTAAATGAACTGTACCTGTTTAATACTCACCTGCCTCGGCTCCTTTGCTACTCTGGACTCCATAGTTAAGGTCTGACTGTGTTTCAGGCAGCACTAAAGATTCTAGCATCACACAAAGAGCTGAGCAGCAGCACAGAGGGGCACAGTCCATTTTCAAGCCACCGCTCGGTTCCCGCCATCTGTGCAGGTTTTTCAATCTGCAATTAGGCCCACTCTGTGAGAGCATGCTATTTTTTTTATCATCTTCACTCGCCAGGACTTCTCCTTTAAACTTACCCCTGCAGGTCAGACTTGCTTGGACATTATTTCTTATCTTGGACCCTATATGACGGTGTGTTTTTATGTAGTATATGACAATATGATTTAGACTAACAGCTTAAATAAATTACATGGGGTCTACGCCCTGGATCTTTTAGTATCCTAATAATGCCACTAATAAGAGCTAACATGCTTGCAAAAAATACAGTCTTTCTTCAGTCGTCGTCGTCGTCTCTGGAAGAAAGTGGCCATGTTTTTGTAGCACTGGATAACCCCTTGAATGATTGAGCTGCTCTTTTGTAAAGCCTCAATATAGATTCTACACTTTATAATCTTTTATTTAGGCATAATAATTCCTATTATATCTGATGTACAAACATTTCAAACAAGCCTAGAAATAACACACTAGAAACTGTCATACTCCTATAATAACTATAATAAAGAAAACTATGTAATTAAGTAGCCAACTTCAATGGTAAATACTTTTTCTAAAAAGCACAAGTCACATTTGGGTGAACAAAATGACTAATGGGAATTGTGAATAATGTCTATAATTAGAAGAAATGATTTATTGAAATCTACTAATCTGCTAAACAATAATTGTGAATAAATGCCAGGATGCTTTTAGTATAATTGCTCTATGGTGATTGACTGCATCATTTATGAACAATTAGATAGAGGCTAAATATAAGAATATGACAGAAAATATTTGTCCTTCATGCTATGTCAGTCCGAATTTTACCTGCCATGGTGGGGGTGTTGGCTAGACCAATCCACCAAATCTACAGGTGGCATCATTATAATTAATGTGCATTTGTTACTATAACTTTCTTGTTGCTACACTTTTATGTATTCAAAATGTTAAAGGAGTACTCTACTTAAGAAAGATTTAACCCTGTTCAACCCCCACCTATAATCTAAGCTTGTTTGTAATAAGTTTCTATTACATGAATTGGGCCGTTTGTCTGCAGCACATCCTGACTCACACCCCGAAGCTGCAGAAAATCCTCACTTCCTGGTTCATTCTGTTTCCACTCCTCTGTGCTGCCCCTCCCTTCTGAGACCAGATTCACATGATCTCTGTCTCTTCTTTTGCCAAGAGAGCTGTCACACCCCATCAAAAATCTTGCCAATCACTGACATGACACCAATCAGTGAGCACTTGGGCGGGGAAACAACAGAACAGAGGTAGCCTCCTGAGCAGCATAGGAATAAGGAAACACAGTGAGAGTGAGAGCAGCTCGGTTTGGGAACTTTTCATTTTTTAGCTCTTGGGTATAATACCCTTTTAAGCAGTGTCCAGCAGGCTTCTTTTAAAGGAAGCACTGTGATAGTACCCAGTGTGTGTTTTAAGTGGATGCATAGTCCCCTTTTTAACTGACAGTGGCCAAATGTGCGTCATCTTGGCCTCCATTTGGGACATACAGTATGCTTCAGGGTTTGCTGAATGGAATATCATGGACCTCTGCACTATTCCATTGTGTTAAATCACATAAAAGAAAGTGTATACTGTACACTAATGTTTACATTTATAAGGATATAATTTCTTTTTCTTACCATGGGACCCTATGTATGGCATCCACCATTGATATACTGCAGATGCATAGGTTGACCCCCCCCCCCCCCAAAAAAAAAAAAAAAAATTGTTAAGAGGTCACACACACACACATATATATATATATATATATATATATATATATATATATATATATATATATATATATATAATTCGTTCCGGGGCCATGCTTGTAATCTTAAAAAGCAAATTTTCCCATAAGAAATCATAGAAATGCAGACAATTGGTTCCACATACCAAAAATAATGAATTATTATTCTGAATAACATGTAAAACAGATGAAACAAACATTCAGAAACAGCAGAATATGTGATATTTTAAGTTACTGTACAGTAAAGGAGAGGATAGGAAACATAAGGGCTGACAGAGACTGCGGGGAGCATGAAGTAATGAGCAGGGCAGATGTGGGCACAGTATAGCAGCACTATCTGTCCTGGGAGACAGGGGTTACAGCTATGGAGAGATTACCTCCACAGTCCTGTCCCCTGATGTAAGCCCCAGTCTCAAGTGGATCTGCTATGATTTGGAAGGTGAGGGAGACTTCCTGGGACAGAGTACAGTGCTGTAGATCCCGCTATACAGACCATGCCCCTCCTCCACTCGCGTTCTCACCCAGTCCCGGGAGCTCTTAAACCAAAGCAATGCTCTTAAACCAAGTCACAATTTTGAAAAACTGTGAGCTCTTAAACCAAAACGCTCTTAAACCAAGTTACTCTTAAACCAAGGTACCACTTGTGTATATATATATATATATATATATATATATATATATATATATATATAATAAAAAAAAGGCTATTATTTGGCATGTAGTAACAGGAAGCTGACATAACAAATGGTGGTATACAGGTGAGATACAAAAGTTTAACAGAATCATTTTTTTTTACAGTGAGTGGAATTGAAACTGACAATAGATATAGTAAGCCTGGGGTTTATGGTTCGCAGTATATCTGCTTCAAGTCTTAACTCTATTTTAGGATTCTATATTATTTTTTTGCTAAGTTTCTTGTCAGCCTAGAACTATGGAGATCAACTTGTCAGCTGTTATAGTAAACTTATTGTCCAGGATGAGGCAGCACTTCTAATCGGGAAGAACAAAGAATGGTTAATCCACCCAGGTGCAACAAATTTCTTTGAATCACTTAACCATTTATATATATAAATCGTAAACCCGCTTTTTAAAGGGGTTATCCAGTGCTACAAAGACATGGCCACTTTCTTCCAGAGACAGCCCCACTCTTGTCTCCAGCTTGGGCGGGGTTTGCTGCTTAGTTCCACTGAAGTGAATTAAGCTTAACCGCACCTGAACTGGAGACAAGAGTCGTGTTGTCTCTGAAAGAAAGTGGCCATGTTTTGTAGCACTGGATAACCCCTTTAATGGTTTAAGGATTTCTGTATGCATTTTGTACACTATTTTCTATGTAAAGACATTGGTGACCCGTAAGGGGGAGTAATACCTACATATGTGCTCTCCATGAAGATCTCTATTACATGCAATTGCTCCTCCTTGAAAGGAACCAATCATACTGTAAATGCCATAAAACCTAAAATAATGGTGCAATACAGCCAGTACTAGTGTTTCCAGACATATAACCTACTCCTGTACCCCTTGAAAATCAGCTTTGTAAAACACTGCATGCAAATTACCTATATCAAGGCATCGGGGCAGTCCTCACTGCCAGAGTAGTCACAGCTAGCGCTAAGAATCTGTGGTAATCACACGCACCTGGGTGTAGATAGTGTAGTAGCCTTCTGTGTAAGAGAGGGGCTGACCCATGATCTTCACTGAGCCAACATCAATCCTGGGCCAGACATGCACAATACATGAAACAGCATGCATACATTTGACGCTGATGTACTGCGCATGTCCTGACCAGCGGTAACATTGACTTAGTGAAGATTATGGGTAGGCCCCTCTCTGACACAGCAGGCTACTACACGGGGGGTGGGGGTGATTACAACAGATACTTTGCACTGTCTGTGACTTCTTTGGCCCTTAGGACCCCCTTCGTGACTAGATAAATGTAATTTGCATAGCCACACCAGTACCAAAACAACTCTCCAAAATACCATCCTCACCCAATGCAGAAGGCCTTATAGGTGACTATAAATGTACTGCATGATGACCTTAAAGACAGAGCCAATTTCGATTTTTGCGTTTTAATTTTTTCCTCCTTGTGCTTAAAAGGCCATAGCAGTTGCATTTTTCCACCTAGAGACCCACATGAGCCCTTATTTTTTGCGTCACTAATTGTACTTTGCAATGACAGGCTGAATTTTTGCATAAAGTACACTACGAAACCAGAGAAAAATTCAAAGTGTGGTGAAATTGAAAAAAAAAACAACGCATTTTGTTTATTTGGGGGAAATGTGTTTTTACGCCATTCGCCCTGGGGTAAAACTGACTTGTTATGCATGTTCCTCAAGTCGTTAGGATTACAATACGATGTTACGATATGTAACATGTATAACTTTTATTGTATCTGATGGCCTGTAAAAAATTCAAACCATTGTCAACAAATATATGTCACTTAAAATCGCTCCATTCCCAGGCTTATAGCGCTTTTATCCTTTGGTCTATGGGGCTGTGTCAGGTGTCATTTTTTGCGCCATGATGTGTTCTTTCTATTGGTACCTTGATTGCACATATACGACTTTTTGATCGCTTTTTATTACAATTTTTCTGGATTTGAAGCGACTAAAAATGCGCAATTTTGCACTTTGGGATTTTTTTGCGCTGACGCAGTTTACCATGCGAGATCAGGAATGTGATTAATTAATAGTTCGGGCGATTACGCACGCGACGATAGCAAACATGTTTATTTATTTATTTACTTTTATTTATAACCTGGGAAAAGGGGGGGTGATTCTGACTTTTATTAGTGGAGGGGGCTTTTTATTAATAATGACACTTTTTTTTTTACTTTTACACTTATACTAGAAGCCCCCCTGGGGGACTTCTAGTATAAGTGCTTTGATCTCTCATAGAGATCTCTGCAGCATAGATATGCTGCAGAGATCCATGAGATAGGCACTCGTTTACTTCCGGCTGCTGCAGCCGGAAGTAAACGAGTGCCGAGTCGGGGACGGCGCTATCTTGGAGCGGTCCCCGGCCGGCTTCTGAAACGGAGATCGCTCCTCCGGGATAACATCCCGGAGGAGCGATCTCCTCCACTAGACACCAGGGATAAGCTGAATCCGGTAATCGGATGCAGCTGTCATGTTTGACAGCTGCATCTGATTACTGTATTAGCGGGCACGGTGATCGGACCGTGCCCGCTAATACCTGCGGTCCCGAGCTACAAGCGGCACCCGGGACCGCCCCGGTTCACAGCGGGGTCGCCGCGCGGCCCCGCTCTGAACGTCCTTAACGGCAACAGGGCGTAAATATGCGCCCTTTGTCGTTAAGGGGTTAAGAACTGTTTGTAGTGTTACAGGAGGCCTGATTCTGCCAAGGGCTAGGCTTATTTGGGGTAATCTCTGCGGGAAATGCCAAGTCGGGGGGCTAGGTAGCTGTAATGGGCCGAGAGAGGTACTGCACAACAATGCTATTTGTCTTGAACACTCAATATTGTCTTGTTCCCTTAGTGTTATATGTAGAGATGAGCAAACCTGGAGTATGCTCGAGTCGATCCGAACCCGAACTTTTGGCATTTGATTAGCGGTGGCTGCTGACCTTGGATAAAGCCCTAAGGCTATGTGGAAAACATGGATATAGTCATTGGCTGTATCCATGTTTTCCAGACAACCTTAGAGCTTTATCCAAGTTCAGCAGCCACCGCTAATCAAATGCTGAAAGTTCGGATTCGGATCGACTTGAACCCGAACCCAATTCGCTCATTTCTAGTTATATGGTTTTATGTAGGACTACACTTGAAATCAGGTGGAATCCGAGCTACATTGTGCTGTGTGTACGTTTCTGTGTGGTTCTAGATTTTAGGAAGAACAAATTCCTCTATTATTTCAAACAACTGTCTTATTCTATACTAAAAGAAAGCGGTAATAAAATAAAGAACGAGTGTTATCGTGGTACCGATCGGTGATTGGTTCTATTGACAAGAGTCGATCGGAATAACTGAGTTTATTTCATACACTCTCTATGAAAGCAAAGTAAATTATATTAAAGTATACATTCCAGCAAAGAAGACGGACCATTTCTTGTACAATAGTCAGGTGAATTTCCTGCATAGTATAAAAAAACTACTACAAGAAATAATGTTCCAAACAGGTTATAGCTATCTCAGCGCTGCAGGCTTCAGAAGTGGCACACAGCAGCCGATTTGCAGATCTTGGGGAATTGGAACATTTCAGGCTGTCTTTCTAGTCGACAGAGAGAAAAATATGTGATACAAGCATGTTATAAATATAGCAGCACAGAGAACATTCTGGAGAGTTAAAGCCTTCAGAGCAGCCTTTCTGGGTAAGTAGTGGAGAAAGACATAATAGGAAATCATTGAAGTACAGTAAACACTGCAAAACTGCGGAGACTTAAGTGCAAGGCAAGAAAAATAATGGCAAATAGACAATGTATGTAAATTCACTTGTAGCAGACGCACATGACATGTTATTGCGTGTGTGTTGTATATAAATGCTGCGTACTTTCAAGTCAGTTTTTATCGTTATAGCAGGCCTGTCTTTTAGGCAAAATACAGATTAAATTTCATATTCATAAAGTTCATATTTTTTACAAAATAAAGGATTTAATGCACCTAAGGTTATTTATGAATTCACCCTAAAATATTTGGGCTAGGTTCACACGGTGTAAAATAAAAGCTAAATATAGTCATAATTTTGAGTTAAAATGTGTGAACAGAAAAAAGGGCTGTATTTTCCAAAACCAGGTTATAAATAGTGAGCATGTTCATTATTTGAAAGGTCATAATCAGTTACGGCCATTATTGTATACAGTGTGTGCACTGCCGGACAATTTCTCGTTTACTTTAAAGTGTCTCTGTACCCACAATCTGCCCCCTCCAAACCGCTTGTACCTTTGGATAGCTGCTTTTAATTCAAGATCTGTCCTGGGGTCCGTTCGGCAGGTGATGCAGTTATTGTCCTAAGAAACAACTTTTAAACTTGCAGTCCTGTGTCAAATTGGCGTGGCCTAGAGGGTCTATGCCATAGGCCTGTGATGCTTCTCCGTCCCTCCTCCCCATCATTCTCATTATTAAGAACGCCCCTGGGCAGGATTTCTCCTAATCATCACTTGTCTGAACACTGCACATGTGCTGGAACATTAAGGCACCTGTGCACTGTTAAGACAAGTGATTATTAGGAGAAATCCTGCCCAGGGGCGATACTAATAATGAAGAGGGTGGGTAGGAGAGACAGAGAGGCGTCTCAGGCCTAGGGCATAGACACTCTAGGCCACGCCAATTTGATACAGGGCTGCAAGTTTAAAAGTTGTTTTATAGGACAATAACTGCATCACCTGCCAAAAGGCCCCTTAGGACCTTGGATTAAAAGCAGCTATAAGAAGGTCCAAGCTGTTTGGAGGGGGCAGATTGTGGGTACAGAGTCAATAGAGTACATTATGAGGCTGTGTTCACAGAACGTACATTTTATAACAAGAACAGCCATTGTTTTCAATTAAAACAACGGCCGTTCTTTTCATAGTGAAATGGGATGCATTGAAGTCAATGCAAACAACGGTTGTTGTTCACAAAATGTATTGAAATGTATTGCTAATAGCTCCCTAGTGGGCATGGGGAACTGAGACTGAACGTCTATTACCTTTTATCCTCAGAGCCGTTCCCGTGCTGTTAGTTGTGCCCGGTAAGTGATAGGAGCACGGGGGGCTACCGCCCCTCCGAGCACTAATTTGGTCCGCCCCCTCCATTGATAATCATTAGAGGGGGCATGCCAGCCGGGTGGCCATAGCCCTGCCTGCCGTGTGGCTATCCCTGCGGGTGAAGTGATGTGTGTGATCTCACAGACAGAAAGTGTGATTGTCTAACGCTAGCCATACAACTTCAATACTTATCATTCTGCCACCAGCTATCTCTCCCACCTGCCGCCTGCCCTCCCTAAACTCAGGAACCTTCATTCCAGCACGCTCCTGTATTCTCTATGGGGTGGCGTAAGTCATGACGCGAGAAGTTGGGGCATCTATTTCTAAACAAAGAGGTCAGGTGGTAATTTTCCATCATGCCTGACCCCTATCACCACCGACATCATATATTGGTGGGTGTTTGGTAGCGCCCCATGTACCTTATATGCCATAAGCAGCGGGTACCACCAACTAAAGTCTAATGTGTATGAGGGCCTTAATACCCCATTACTGTATAACTACACCCATCACCCGATTTCCTCTGCTTTTCTACACTACAGAATGTTTTCTGTCCCCCTTGTGAAAGTTTCTCTATCCATGGGTTCTGTATAGCGAGCTGTGGCCCAGTAGAAATGATGCATTGTGTAGCATGCTGTCTCCGGTGAAGAATTAGCTTATAATGTGAGGGAAAGAGCTGGAAAAGAACACAAGTTTAATCTTATAGACAACAGCTAAATGAACGGTGTAAGAAAAGACATTAGCACTGATGATTATGCATTATTCTATACTTATTCATGATGATGTTTGGCAAATGGACATAGTTTGAATTCAATAGTTCAGTGTTTTTATTTTGTAACCCATTTAGGCAACTTCTCATTCTAATGGCTAATGTTTTTTTGATGAATCAATATGAAAATCAAATATTCATTTTCCCAAAGTCAATATGCTGTCGCTTATATGCCCCGTTCCACAATATTTCAAAGTATGCTTTGGCAGACGGCCTCCAAAATGAAAATTGTGTATCTTTTTTTTTAATACGAGTAGGGTTGTTTCTGGACATCTTTCTTTTGAACTGCATTTCATAGGCTTAGCTCTATCCTGTGGGACACATCAATGTCTGTGTTTGTTATATATTTTATTAATAGCATAGCTCTAGTCATGGAGGTAGTGTGCTGCTTGGTTTTGAGGTTGCTTGTGTTAAAAGGTCCTTCACAGTGCTACATGTTGTCATCTTTCTGAAAAATATCACTGAGGGTATACAATGCAGGTAAAATGCAACAAAGATGAGCATTAAATCTATCTTTATTTATTTATTTAAGTAAAGGGGTATTCAACTAAAGAGCTAAAAGATTTAATGCTCCCAAACCTTGCTGGTCTTACTTAAAGGGGTTGTCCAGCGAAATTTTTTTTCTTTCAAATCAACTGGTGTCAGAAAGTTAAATAGATTTGTAATTTACTTCTATTTAAAAATCTCAAGTCTTCCCATACTTATACATTGTTGTATGTCCTGCAGGAAGTGTTGTTTATTTACATTCAGAAACAGTGCTCTCTGCTGACATCTCTGGCGGAGTCAGGAACTGTCCAGAGCAGCAGCAGATCCCCATAGAAAACCTCTCCTGCTCAGGACAGTTCCTGACTCCGCCAGAGATGTCAGTAGAGAGCACTGTTTCTGTATGTAAAAAAACAACACTTCTTGCAAGACAAGAACTTTCTGACACCAGTTGATTTGAAAGAAAAAAGTTTTCGCTGGACAACCCCTTTAACAAACAAACCTAACAAGCTGGTCATACTTACGAGCCACATCCTGTCTTTGTAGCTGCCGCCGTTCCTGTGCTACAAGTTTTTCTAAAAGCCAGTCTATATCCAAGGTGGCGCCGGCCGGAAAACTACATTTCCCAGCATGCATTGCATGCCAAGTACCTGCCCATCACTGGCTCTGCTTCTTTTTCACACTGTAAACAAAATATCTATCTATCTGTTATCCACAACCACTCTTATGGTATGGCATTGTGGGGGATTGTGAGTTCTGCCTTGGGTCAGGCCCCTTTAGTGTATCGTCTCTGTAACACACCTCATGAAGTTCAGCAAACTCCATTGTAGCGCAGTTTAACAGGATTTATTCAGATATATTTTCAATAAATTAAAGTCCAACAGAAAGAAACATCATTGGTGACACCCACACAGTGTGGCTGCTTCTTACCCCCAGAAGAAGCTGCTATGCAGCGAAACGCGTCGGTTTTGTGACCCCCCTGGCCACTGTGTTATTGTTTGTCTGCAGATTTGTAGTTGGCTTGAGCAGAGTTACCATACTGTTGTCCATCTGGCTGACTTGCCGTCCTGTTCCTTTCTCTCTCTACATGTATTTACTATATTTGTGACCTTGAAGTATTTTTTACATTCTCTCTATGATTTTATTTTATGTGTATTTATGCACTATTGCACTTTATAGATGAAATATACCTTTAATATTCACATGTTCATTATTTATTGTATGTAGGGGGAATACTGCACTGCATATTGTTATTATTTCCCAGGGTTGCTGTCCCGAATTCCCTTTTATTGTTGTTTGTGAGGTCTCTGTGTTGTGTCGTTATTTCTTTTAGGTTGTGCTTTAAAGGACAAGTGGCATAAAAAACTTTTTCCCAGTAATTGAAGCACATTACAAAGTTATATAACTCTGTAATATGCTTCAATCACCTATCTGCCTCCCTTCCCTGTCTTTCCCCCCCTCCACCCCCCACCAGGAAGTGTCCTAACTCACACAGACCTGATTACTGTCGTCACCGTCACCAGGCAGCTCCTTCTTGTGAGGATGAGTCATCAGCAGGAGGGCTGCTCTAGGTCCTGTTACAGCAGCCCCCCCTCCCCAGTCCAAGTGATGGCTTGCAGTTGTTCAGCCAATGGGAGCTGAGCAAGCTGAGTCACCTGACAAGGCAGGGGAGGGGGGGCTGCTGTAACAAGAGAAGGAGCTGAGAGAAGAGCTTGGTGACGGTGACGACAGTCATTAGGTCTGTGTGGGTTAGGACACTTCCTGATGGGGGGTGGAGGGGGGAAAAGACAGGGAAGGGAGGCAGATAGATGATTGAAGCACGTTACACAGTACAACTTTGTAATGTGCTTCAATTACTGGGAAAAAGTTTTTCATGGCACTTGTCCTTTAATGACCCAAAATGTCTGTTTTTATACGTCTGTTTTTTATTCCCATGTACTTATAAAAGTAATCTATATTTTCCCTAAAACACATTTTCTTTTTGTGTTCTAAGAGGGATAAGTTACAAGTACCTCAGTTTCACCAGTTCTATCCTGTAATCCATCTGATTCCCAAATCCTGCTCCTGGCTGCTGTTTATACATAAATCTGGCTTTCTCTGTCACTATTCTTACTTCACACACAGGACCTTGCTTTTACCAGGTGCTCAGTTACTGGTGTGATGTCAGTGGTGGGTGGGGTTACAGATGAGGTGTTACAGATTGCCTAGCAACAGAAGAGACTGAGTTCCTGTCACTTTGGTCTCAGAAGGGAGGGGGAGGATGGAGGAGCTGAGACTATGTGGATCAGGAAGTGAGGATTTTCTGCGGCTACAGGGTGTAAGTCAGGATGTGTTGTAGGCAAAAGGTCCAATTCATGTAATAGAAACCTATTACAAACAAGCTTGGATTATAGGTGGGGGTTGAACAGGGTTAAATTTTATTAAGTGGATTACCACTTTAATTTTTTGGTACGCTTTAATAAACTTGATTTCACTGTTACTTAGTTCCAGCAATAAAACATGGGCCAGGCCAGAACTAAAATCAGTAGCGTTTTAGAATGTTGCAGTGAAACAATTACAAATACATATACAAAGTATATACAGAGCTGGATTATAGGGAGGGAAATGGGCAATTCCACAGGAGTCATAATAGTTGGAGCATCATTCTAGCAATAGAGAATACCTACGAGCATGGTAAAATACAACATGGCTGATCCTTTTCCCTCCTGGTGGTATATGTTAGAGAACACATGGGCTTTAGATTGTTGGTGGATCCCCTCAACTTTAGCAACAGGTGTACAGCTGGCTTATGCACACATTATATAACAAAGACACTGTAGTCGGCCTATTACATGGGCCGACTATGGCCCAATCATTTAAGTGAACGAACGCCGATTTGCTAGATCAGCACTCGTTTACTGCACCTAATTCTGCCTGAAAAATATGGATACAGCCATAGGCTATGTTCACACTACATAAGTTTCGTAATAATCACTGACGTTTTAATAACGGCCTTGATTACTACGGAACTGACGTAGTGCTGCCTTGTAAGGAATTCCGGCCGGAGTGCATACACATGACACACTGATGCGTCCGTGTCCGAATTAAGCAGCAGTACCGGCCGGGATGATCTTCCCTGACACCGGCCATTCCGTGCCCTGGCCGTGTTACGGAAAGGCCGGTGTCTTACTACATGGGATCATGACCATAGGCTGTATCCTTGTTTTCCACAACTCTCCAGGGCTGCATCCAACTTCTTCAGCCACCGATATTTAAATGAAGAGCGTTCGGATTTGGATGAAACTAAGTGTGCTCGAAGTTCGCTCATCTCTAGCCCCTACCATAATTTTACTCCCAGAGATTGTTTTGAACAAAGACGCAATTTTCCATCTACTGTACATTACAATACTTTATTTTACATTTGCTTGTAAGCTTTTCTTGTTGTTTTTTTTTTCCTCGGGATACATAATAACAGATTTTATTCTATATATAAATGTGGAAGCAGATAAAGGTGTACCATGCAGCTAGGAATTGAAAGGCACTGAAGGTACATTCAGTGACTTAAGAAAGTACATTTTCTAAATCTAGAGAAATGCACTCAATGTTTTTTTACATTTTCTTTTTTGTTAAAGTACCACAAGCACTATAATGAGATGCGGACCATTAAACCACTTCAGTTAGGCAGATGGTTACTTTACAAAGCATCCACTGATGGGGAATTTATGCAAAAATGACTGTGCTGGGGAATCAATGAACAGATCCGTTTACAACAGCTATCTCCTACATCTAGTATATGCCGGCTTTCCTGATTAGACTTTATCTCTGTGATACTATCACACTACCGCTTTAATTAAATCTGAGTTGCATAAGGCAATATGGGCTCACTCGCAATAACTAATGTAGTATGCCATATAACAAATAACGGGGGCCTATCATATTCCAAGTGTCATATTCAGAGCGCAGGTTAGAAAATAGAACTGATGATCTGTTGAATGCTGAAAATGAGGGCATTGTTTTTATTTATTTATTTTTTTAAGTACATTTTTGCATTCAAACTATTACTGGGATTTACTGAGCTAAGGCCCAGAAAGAAGCAGGCTGACTGACCCATCAGTCAGTTGTTGCTATTAGATGCAAATAATACTGGCAGTCTAGTATTGCAAAAAAGTAAAAAACAAAAAAAACAAACAAAAAGGAAAGTCGGTAGAGAGAGAAAAGGAACTTCAAAATAGGCTCCTATTAGTTTTGGTACTGTACCAGAGGTAAGTGATTGGTTAGGTAGATATCAGTGGAGAAACAAGTGAATTGAGTCCAATAGATGCATGTCTAAAGGGTAATTATTGCTATAAAGACAGGATACATGGTTGCTATGTGGGCTGGAAGATGTGGGGTGGGGCAGTCCACACAGGGGATCCATAGTTTCCAACAGTCCTAAATTTGCCAGGAATGTCCCCATTCTGAGGAGACAGCCCAGGAAAAACTATGTCCCGAGTATGTCCCTGGATTCTCCACCCCCGCTGCAGGAAGCCCCGTCCCCTGCCAGCATGAGTGATGTCACTAATGTAGAGCAGTAACTGGAGTCCCTGGGGGACTAAAGGAACCACACAGGTGAGGTAAGTATAGCTTTTTTTGTTTTAAATACAGATGAAGGGGATACTGGTATGATAATGAAGAGACAGGAGAATACTTAAAGGGGTAGTGCTATAATGATGAAGGGACAGGAGGAGGATGAAGGGGGTAGTAGTATGATGATGGAGGGGCAGGAGGATGAGAGGGGTAGTACAATGATGATGGAAAGGCAGGAGGAGGAAGGGGTAGTAGTATGATGATTGAGGGACAGGAGGATGAAGTGTAGTAGCATGATGATGGAGGGGCGGGAGGATAAAGGGGGTAGTAGTATGATGGTGGAGGAGCAGGAGGATGATGGGGCAGAATTATGATGACGGTGGAGGAGCAGGAGGAGGAAGCGGGTAGAAGTATGATGATGGTGGAGGAGCAGGAGGATGATGGGGCAGAATTATGATGATGGTGGAGGAGCAGGAGGAGGAAGCGGGTAGAAGTATGATGATGGTGGAGGAGCAGGAGGATGAAGGGGGTAGTAGTATGATGTGGGGTGAAGCTCTATGTGGGCATAAACTACTCAGTCTACTGAGTCTCAGCCTGCTCTGAGTGGGGTGTGTAATTTACTGGGGATCTAATACTGGAGTGTCTAATGCTCCCTTTGTGTTGTTCTGACTGTAAATTCTAACTGGAAAATATTGAATGACATCCACAATAGGACACCCCCCCCCCACCGAGACCACACCCACAATAAGCCACACCCCTTTTCAACGCTAACGTGTCTCTAGGAAAAATGTTCAAATGTTGGCAACTATGGGGATCATAATATAAGGGGCTATCAAGGGCCCAAATCTTTGGGGAGGGAGGGGGGAGCATGGTCTCCAATTCTCCGCATAATGTTCCACTGGCCCCTAATTCCCAGGATGACACTGGATCACAGGATACGTTGAACCTGCAGCTTTCACTGAGAGGGGACCATGACCGCTTCCTTGATGCAGTGAAGGGTCTTCTGATATCACACATTAGACTGCACTGCAGAGGAAGATATGTCAAGAGTTTTTCCAAAATGTCACACTTTATTTCTCGCTGTAACACACTTGTTATATATCCCTATTATTGTTTTCATGTATTCCATTGCTTGAAAAAAAGTTCTAATGTGGAACTGAAACACTGTGGGTGCTGCTAGATGAAGAAGTCAGTTTGTTCCAAAGACATAATATGCATGCTCAGCTCGGTGAAACATGCATGTATATTAAATAGGAGAAAATGAGAAAGGCCACTGTAGGATACTGCTGACAGCGGTTTATCTTCTGGCAGAAGAAACCTACACACTTTACACGTCAGCTTGATGAACGATAACTAGTGCTGAGCGGACCTGTCAAACTGTTCATGTTTGACAATGTTAGCCGAACCCAAACATTCTGCATTTGTTTCCCTGTGGCTGCAGAAGTTGGATGCTGCCCTAGGGCTGGCAGAATAACATGGATACAGCCTATAACCTATGGCTGAATCCATGTTTTCCAGGACTCCCTAGGACGGCATCCAACTTCTATTATTTATTTCCACTATATTTCCATGTGATAATTTGCCGATGGGATGATCTATTCTAATATAAAGGACGTTCAAAACCACTGCAGTTCTTGAGTTCTAAAATGATAAAAGATGCCCAAAAAAATGAAATGGGCTAAATAAGAGATATGGTACATGTAAATTATTAATCCTTTGTTGCTTATAACAATGAATGCTATGCTATTACATAGCATTGAACAGTATTATTGGTATCCTGCACATACAGTCTGCCTAAGGCAGACTTTATGAGAAGATCACTTATCTGACAGATGGAGTTAAAGAGGACCTGTCACCCCCCGTGCCGGGGTGACAGGCTCCCGACCCCCGTTAGAGCCCCCTATACTCACCTAATCCTGCCGGGTCCCGCTTCTGGATCCGGTCGGGTGACTGAGATCTCAGCCGCTGCAGCCCGGTGCGCGCGCTGAGAGATTAGTCCAACACCCATAGAGAATGACAGGAGGGTCTGATGCTCCGTCATTCTCTATGAGCGTTGGACTCATCTCTCAGCGCGCGCGCCGGGCTGCAGCTGCTGAGTTCTCTGTCACCCGACCGGATCCAGAAGCGAGACCCGGCGGGATTAGGTGAGTATAGGGGGCTCTAACGGGGGGGTCGGGAGCCTGTCACCCCGGCACGGGGGGTGACAGGTTCCCTTTAAGTATTACTCCACTGCCTGTCAAGGAAAGTGATCGGGACCCCCACAGTCACACTGCAGGGGTCCCAATCAGCCAGTGACAGGTACTTCTTTATATGCCGCAATCACTACAGATCGTAGCTTTAAAGGGGTTAATGGCAGTCTGCAGTGTGATCACGGCTGCCTCCCATTATTCCTGGCTCCTGGGACAATAATGTGTGCGGGCAGTGGGAACTTATATAACTTATAACTTGAACTTATATAGCCATATTCCTGACATAAAGGGGTTAAAAAGGTTATGTCTACATGAAGTGAACCTTAAAAAATGAGGCCTTAAAGACCTCATGTGTATAAATGGCAAGGAGTTAAAGTGTCACTGTTGTTTAATTTTTTTTATTATTATTATTTTTTTTTTTTGCAGAAATAAATAGTACATACGATTTTAAGAAACTTTGTAATTGGGTTTATTAGCCAAAAAATGCATTTTTATCATGAAAAAGCAGTTTAAAGCTCTCCCTCTTGTCTTTATGATTTTCTATGGGGAGGGGAGGGGTTGAGGGAGATGAAGCACCAAAACAGGACAACAAAGTTAATTTACAGCTACATCACTGTGCTATCTCCTCTGAAGTCAGCAATGACCTTTAAATACCGTCTTTCACACAGCTCCCACTGTGTAATGCTTTGTTCTCTGCTCTCTGCTGGCGACTAATATCCCTCCTCACTCCTCCCCCCTCCCCTCTCCATAGGTTAGACAGGGCTCGACTGATGTTGATGAGCAGTGATTGAGCGATTGACCTGGGGAAAGTCTTCTTGAATGCAGATAATGTCATATTTGCCTAATTAACCAAATTACAAATCGCCTGTACTATTGATGTCTGAAAAAAAAATGACAGTGACACTTTAAATGCTGAATCTATGGTACATATACTTGTGTTTCTATGCGTAATAAATATCCAGGATACCATCATATAGTTCCAGACATTAAAAAAACAACATTACAGTTTAATGCTCATAAGAAAACAGATTTGCAAAAGGAATAGTAACATGTAACTCTAGAACAATGTCCTACGCTAGCCCCTCACAAAGTAAAAGTCCCAGTCACTGATGTGCCATACAATCCTCTAGGGGGACAGCGCAACATATTCCAGATCATGAAAGATTTAATAGGAGACTACAGTTGGTACAACAAGTCTGAATATTTAATGGTGGGGGTCTGTATCTCCAAGTGGCATGTGATGACTCGATAGAAGAAGTGAACAATGTAGAGACCAGTCCTGATGTGTCTGGACTCTCCGAACGGCTGTGTGACAACCACTGGCAGCCAACATTCAAAAAAAGAGGCCTTATGAGTTTTTTTGTAGTTGCCCAGGAGAAAAGCGAGAGAGTACAGATCAGACCCAGGTGCTCCGCAGTAAGCCAGGCAGAAGAGAACAGTTTGCTAATGTGGGTTTGAATAATTCACATCACATCCACTGATGGTAGGCTTTAAATACAGCCAGGGGATCAGCATATTTATTCCTTAAATAGCAAGGCATGATTTGCTTAGAAAATTCATTAACTTTTCCATTGACTTGGCTTACAATAAAATGTGACACTTTATTCTAGAGTAATCTGCCATGATGCCCTATGTGCAATGATTAGAGCATCATATCCATTACAAATCTATAACACTAAAGGGACCTGCCATCTGTCCCGGAATATTGTCTCCAATACCATGCAAAATAGCTCCTCTCCAGAATGGAGAAAACTGCCACTCTAATACCACCTATAGGTAGGTACCCAGCCAGTCAGTGTCTGCTCCATTAAAGAGCCTGGACACATGACTAGGGATATCAGCCAAACTAGGACTATCTGCAGACAGCACTGTTCCGGGGGTTTTGCACCTCATAGGTTCCAAGTAAGGTTCAAGTCAGATAAAAGAAATAATATACTTTCCCAGGAAGCACTACCTGTAAGACTCCATATACCAGCTGGATCTCTACAAGAGGAGAATCTGTACCTTTTCATAGGTTCCAGGTAAGGTTCAAGTCGGATAAATAAAATTATATACTTTTCCCTGGAAGCACTACCTGTAAGACTCCATATACCAGCTGGATCTCTGCAAGAAGAAATCTGTACCTTTCCATAGGTTCCAAGTAAGGTTCAAGTCGGATAAATGAAATTATATACTTTTCCCAGGAAGCACTACCTGTAAGACTCCATATACCAGCTGGATCTCTGCAAGAGGAATCTGTATCTTTTCATAGGTTCCAAGTAAGGTTCAAGTCGGATAAATGAAATTATATACTTTTCCCAGGAAGCACTACCTTTAAGACTCCATATACCAGCTAGATCTCTGCAAGAGGAATCTGTACCTTTTCATAGGTTCCAAGTAAGGTTCAAGTCGGATTAAGGAAATTATATACTTTTCCCAGGAAGCACTACCTGTAAGACTCCATATACCAGCTAGATCTCTGCAAGAGGAATCTGTACCTTTTCATAGGTTTCAAGTAAGGTTCAAGTCGGATAAAGGAAATTATATACTTTTCCCAGGAAGCACTACCTGTAAGACTCCATATACCAGCTAGATCTCTGCAAGAGGAATCTGTACCTTTTCAAGGCATTTTACCCAGCTAGTCTAAACCCTAGTTTGTGTTGATAAGAAGAACAAACACAGAAACTGCTGGCTACAAATGGGGGTCTTAGGTTAGACCAATATCCCTAGTCATGTCTGAAGGCTCTTTAACCTGTTTAGTATTAGCTTAGGGTATCTACCCATTGGTAACAGTAGATACAGATATCTTGTGGAGGAGAGGGTTTTTATTTCAAACTTTCATATTTTTTACATGAAGCATCTGTGATCTGTGGACGGATTTAAAGGGGTACTCCGGCTATATTTTATTTTATTTTTATTAACTGGTTACAAAGTTATATAGATTTATAATTTACCTCTACTTAAAAATCTTGCTTTCCAGTGCTTATCAGCTGCTATATGTCCTGCAGGAAGTGGTGTATTCTTTCCAGTCTGACACAGTGCTCTCTGCTGCCACCTCTGTACATATCAGGAACTGTCTAGAGCAGTAGCAAATCCCCATAAACTCTCCTGCTCTGGACAGTTCCTGACATGGACAGAGGTGGCAGCAGAGAGCACTGGGTCAGATTTGAAAGAATATACCACTTCCTGCATGACATACAGCAGCTGATAAGTACTGGAACACCTTTTAAATAGAAGTAAATTACAAATCTATATAACTTTCTAACATTAGTTAATATGCATTTTTTCAGCTGGAGTACCCCTTTAAGACTACACTGTTTCAATATTTTAGCCCAATACAGACCGGTGATACAGTCATTGTTACGGAGAATTTTTTTTTGAATAAGGAAAATAAAACTTGAATGTATGTCTGTGTGTAGATACATTTATGCATATCTGTGCCCGTGTATACATGGGTCTTATAGTGACTTCCAGTTTTATTATAAATAGCAGTAGATTTGCATGTAATATACAGTATGTTTGTACTGCGTGTATTGATCGGTTATTTTAAGCCCTCATGAATCTCTGCACATATGACACGTTTCTAATTGCAAAAACAATATACACCAGAGAATCTGCAACATATTGCTGCATCCCTCAGAGAGTTCTATTTGTCAAACAGATGATGGGAGGTAACGGAGCACAAATTGCTTCTTTTTCCTGCATCCTGCTCTTTCCCTTGGAAGCAAAGGTACACAGGCCCCTGCTGAACTGGCTGTATTTACTACACAAGGGCAAAACAAAGCTTCCTTCCAAGATGGCATATGGGAAGTAAACAGAGACAGGTCGGCTCACCCGGGTCTCCTGAAGCAAACACTTCTCGTTTATTTAATCCTCGTACCATTTAAATAATATAGATAGTTGTTAAATAGGTCAGTGGCCTTGAGAGTAAAATTATACATTATATATGCATAGACTTGGTTATAACACTGCTCAAATATAACTAAATGTAAAAATTATATATTTTGTTATATATATATATATATATATATATATGTTTCACCAATTGGCCATGACATTAAAACCTGCTGACGTATCAGCAAATAAAAACATTTCATTACACTGTTATATGTAACAGTGTGGGATGTGTAGTGGTGACTCACAAAGAATGGCAAAAACCAAAGGCCAAACCTTGTATGTTAAAACTTCAGTACAAAACGGGAACTGTCTTTTTTATGTTGAAAGAAGGAAAACATGGATGCCCAAGGCTCACTGATTTATAATTAAAGAGCAAAGGCTAACTCGTCCAGTCTGCCTGTCAGGGTCTGGCTGGCAGCCAGGAGGGCAAGCACATAGCACTGGTCCATCTGTTTAACGCCCCCCCCCCCCCTTTCCCCAACCACTCCAATAGTACTAATAGGGTATATACAGAAATATGTACATATATGTAAAGTATATCAGTAACATAGGTCAGAAATGTTTCCATACAGTATATTTTCCAATAATAACAGTATACAAGAAAATAGTACCACCACACAATGATTACTTACTACCATTACCACCACACAATAACTGATACTACTATACTGATACTGAATAAAATCCACTATATACAAAACTATCTACCATGACCATGTAGAACTAGATATTAGCTGTAAAAAGACTAATGAGACTGTAAAGTGATCACATACAATTACATCCAGTGACTCACAGGTGATGCCTTTTATTGGAATTGTTCACTTTTCCTTTATTTCTCCAGCTAGCTTGGACCATCATGAAAACTTCTCCAGGCCAAGATTTTTCTCTGTAGAATTTGCCAAACGTTTTGGGCTCCTTGCCCCAGCTCCATCCTAACCTCTATAAAAACTCTCAATTTGTACTTCCCCAGACAGTAGTAGTGCACTGTTTGCTCCTTATAGAGTCCTGTGTCCCATATTATGCCCCCTTATATAGAATGGGATGCACTAAAGGTCCCCATACAGCATTAGGCCCAACCTCTGCACCCCAATATAGCAGTTAGTACCCTATGTGCCTTCATAAAGTATTTGGTCATCTTGCTGCCTCCATATAGTAATTAGGCCCCTCTGTGCTCACATATAGTTTTAGGCCCACTTCTGTGCTCACCTATAGTTTTAGGCCCACCTCTGTGCTCACATATAGTTTTAGGCCTACCTCTTATTCCCCTATATAGTGCTTAGGCCAACCTCTGTTCACCATATATAGTGTTGTGCCAACTCTGTGCCCCAATATAGTTGTTAGGCCTCTCTTTGTCTCTATATAGTATAAGGACTATTTATGTGCCATATAATTAACCCTATGGTCAACATATAATATCAGGCCCCCATTGTGCCTCTATATAGTAGTTTGGCCCACCTCTGGCCCTTATATAGTATAAGGCCCACCTACAATATTTCTTGCCACATATAGTGTTAGGCCCTCTCTGTGCCTCTACATAATAGTTAGGCTTCTCTTTGCCCTCATATAGTATAAGACCCACCTTTGGCCATCATATCATATTAGGCCCACCTCTGATCCCCATATAGTATTAGACCCACTCTGTGCCCCATATACATGTTATGCCCTCCCCTGCCTCATAGAGTAGTTAGGTCCCCTCTGGCCCTATATAGTAATTGTACCAATCTCTGGCTCCCATATAGTATAGGACCCCCTATGTGCCAATAATATTGTACTCAGCTCCGCTCCCCTAGATATTTTAGTACACCCATTGGGCCCTGATGGAGACAGGGTCTAGTACAAATGTTTTGCAATTTATTTTATGGAACAAAAATTTTTAACAATTTTAATTTAAAAAGAATATTGCGCAAAGTAGTAAAACATTAGAAAAACAAAATTAATTTGGTATTGCCATAATTATATTGACTCACAGGAGAAAGATAAATTCAATCCAATAACTTGGTAATAAGACATTTCTAATAACATAATCAATGCTTATATAGCAGTTCCCTTATTAACAACTAAACATTTACCTCCTTACAAGGGCAGCCATTGTGTATTTCTTTCTACTTGCTTGCTTACTCTATGCCCTCCCTGCATTGTACACTGTCAAATACCTTGTATCTATCTCCACATCTTGAATGCCATTAAATTTGTATTATTTACAGGCTCGGTACACTAGTAATATATTCACAGTATAATAATTACATGCAAATTATTATGAGGTTTAACAGTAGCTGAAAATTTAGGTTATCTAGTTATGCAGGGATAATATAGAATCCAGGCATAATAATTGTTGACAGGAATATAAATTGAGAGAGTATGTGCAGGTGTATTAACAATGGCCGTACCGAGAACAGGAACATATTGGGATAAGAATCCATCTCGGAAAATGAGGGTCATTAGTCGTACTTGTCAGTGCCGAGCAGTAAGGGAGCTAGTAGACTCAGATTCATGTCATACTGGCCTAATATATCTCTACTTTTTCTATGAATTGTGTTTTTCACAGGTAACATCCTATATTATCCAACAAAATGTATGTTGTGTTGGCAGGCTATAGGGACATTACAGACAGCAGGAAGGTAATTTTTTAACAATTCTCTGTATGGTTTGATATAGAGTCATTGTTTTGTATGCATTGGGGAAATACAGTAGGCCTCACGTAGGAAACTGCTTTAAAGGGAACCTCTCAAGTGTTCAAGGCTCCTTCATTGCTAGTAACCGTGATTTACACAGAAATGTCCTTGGCGTGAAACCAGTGTGGTCCACCCCCGTAAAAAATGTACTGTAGTAAAGATCTATGCTAGAATGTGGGGTATGGATACACCGATCTTGGTAAAACCCTCACCCACATATGTACAACTAAAATGGCACAGAACAATTTTTTCTAAATACAATATAATTTATAAAATTTAGCTTATAGGGGTACTCCGGCCAACAATTATTGTTTTCAAATCAACTGTATTATAAAGTTATACAGATTTGTAAATTACTTCTATTTAGAAATCTTCAGTCTTCCAGTGCTTATCAGCTGCTGTATGTTCTGTAGAACGTGGCGTTTTCTTTTCATTCTGAAACAGTGCTCTCTGCTGCCACCTCTGTTTGTAACAGGAACTGTCCAAAGCAGGAAAGGTTTTTAATGGGGATTTGCTACCGCTCTGGACAGTTCCTGTCAGAATAGAAAAAATACACCACTTCCTGCAGGACATACAGCAGCTGATATGTACTGGAAAATTTTTAGATTTTTAAATAGATTTAATTAACAAATTTACAAAAAAATAATATATTGTAATAATATTACAAAAAAATAATAACTAATATAATAATATAATAAAAATAATTTAGCTCCAGAGTACCCCTTTAATTTACACTAAAATAAATAAATAGAAACTGCTAAGATTTTAAGGTAAAAGATTTTAAAAATGTCTTGTGAGGCCAAAGGTTGCCCTTAGAGAACTTAAATATTCTCTGATGTGATGGAAGTTGCAATCTGATTTTTTGTTATGGGCAGCACGTCTTCAGGACAGTTTTTTATGCATGAAGTCCAAAATATTTATGAGCAGCTCCTCATCAGTCTTTTATGATTCTGATGTAATAGTGTCAGAACATCTTGAGGCCGATGGCAGCAGGCAACAAGTATAACAGGGCTTTGGAGTAGCAGTAAGTTCTGTAAGGGATAAATATTGTATTAGTGATATCTCATAAGTATATTAAATGTCACATTCTAGGAGCGTATAAATTCTCCTGCAGTTTTATTAGGCATTAAATGTAGCTACCAATCTAGACAATCCTAAAATCATGAAATAAAGACAGGCTACTAAGAGGATAAAATAATAGCAGGTTATAGCTTTACAGGTTGCAGTTGATTTTCACTTGAAACCAGACAGTTAATTTTTGCAAATGTGAAGCTGTCATAATAATAATAATAATAATGCTGTCTGGTCTGAGAGAAAAAACAAATAGCCTGCTCCAAAAATCCTTACTTGACTTCTTTTAGGCTTTACTCACACATACTGTGAATTAAATTTAGATCCCATAGAGCTGTTCACACTGGGGGCTGTAACTGTGTAACAATTAGCCAATAGAAGCCCAACGCTTCTAAAACTGTCATCAGTGTAGGACTGTTGAGTTCCGATGTCTGTGTAGCACGCTTCGCTGCAGAACCCTCCTGCAGCAATCCAGGACACCTGTCCAACATTCCTGGGCAGGGAGCAACTCTGTGACAAGTTGAATGCGCCGAAAGCTCACAGTCCGCTGGGGGATGAGCTGCGGGGAAGCAGTGTGAAAGGTGAGTTTGTTTTAGTCACTGGGTGTAACTGCACTATAATCATTTATATGGCTTGTACAGCCAGTGTACAGCTGGTATCTACCTTTACATGGGCACTATACTATATTTGGTCGAGCAACATTTATTTCTGCACTGTGGTGTTGTTCTACTACAGGTGAAACAGCATTTATTTCTGCACTGTAGTGTTCTACTACAGGTGGAACAGCATTTATTTCTGCACTGTAGTTGTCAGGAACTTGCCTAACCAGGATCCAGCAGCGTTCTCCTCCGGCTCGGCTCCGACAGCCAGGGACGCCGCGGGCTCACGTGACAGGCAGCCGGCCAGCAGCACAACTGAGCGGCTTCTCCACTCAGGCTGAGTGACGGATCGCTCTGCCACTCAGCCTGCAGTGCCGCAGCTGTTGTGTAGCTGGATTCTGGAGGGCGGACCAATCAGCCTTTGGTCCGGGCTCCTGATCCAGTATATCTAGTAAAACACAGCAATCGCTGAACTCAGGGAGACCAGCGACAAAAAAATCATTAAAGAGTCTCCACTGATGCATTGCCCCCAGTATATCTAGTAGTCAGAACCAGCTTCTCATTGCTGGCTATTAGGTGAACTCCTGGTCCCAGCTCCTTCGTGTCTATTCCTGCGTATCCCTTCCTAAATCCCTCGGACTGCTCGACTCGTTATCTGACCTCCTGCCTGACCTGTGACTATCCGATTGTATTGCTGATTCTGTACTGCGTTGCTCGTGTAGTTTAGACTTGGCTTTTTCACAATCCTCTATTGTGTTTGTCTGTCTGTCTTGTTTATTGTGCCACATATATAGCATAGGGAACGCCTTCGTGGTTTTCCGCGGCCTCCTAGGGCCGACAGAGGCAAGTAGGTAGGAACAGCGAGTGGATTCCGACCTAGGGCCCACTGTCTTGTCATGTCTGTACCTTCTTGCCTGACAGTAGTGTTGTTTTACTACAGGTGGAACAGCATTTATTTCTGCACTGTGGTGTTGTTTTACTACAGGTGGAACAGCATTGATTTCTGCACTGTAGTGTTGGTTTACTACAGGTGGAACAGCATTGATTTCTGCACTGTAGTGTTGGTTTACTACAGGTGTAGTAGTGTTTATTGCTGCATTACAATGCATTGTAGTGTTTGGTTTGGTAAGGCCTCAGCATAAACATAGTTTGGCTGGGGAGGCTCAAGTAGAAAAGCCCTTTTCCAGCCTACATTCAGACCATCAATACTTTAGCATACTTCAAATCATAAACATGCCACGCCACCTTTATGAGACCCAGCAAAAAAGGGCCAAACCTCATAGTAACTGTGGGGCAAGTCATGTAGGAAATATTCTTAACACAAATTGAAACTAATTCCAGTACATTAGCACCAATTCCGTCACATTAGTAATATGATAAGTGCTGGTGTTTCCATATGCTCAGTATCACACTTAGAGTCTCATATACATAAGCAGTGTAGTTATTTTTAAAGTTATTTAGGCCAGGTAGTATGAATTGGGGGTCCAACCTATGGGCTCATCATCAGTCATTACAATGAATAAAGAGACAGAGCACTACACCAGCCCTGATCCTCTTCTTTATGCTGATACTGCTGATACATTGAGATGGAAAATAACCTTCAGTTTAGAAAATTGTTAAATTTGTTGAGATTTCTATAAATTGTTGTGTCATGTCACTATGTTCTCTGTATTTATTTGTAGCCTAGCCTTTTTTCTTTTCTACATGTTTAAAGGGGCATTTCTTAAAAGAACTTATCCAGGTTTTCAAAACTGCTGGCCTATCCTAAGAAACCTAATTTGCACAACTAGAACACAGCTGCATTACCAAGTGCAGCCTACTATGAAAAGCATGGCGTGTACAAATACATACAGATGTAAAGGCTAATAAAGCTACAGTGTTTGCCCAAGCTCTGTGGTCTTTTAAATCAGCTGATCAGTGGGGTACCAGGAGTCAGACCCTCGCTTCACCCTGCGGGGTGTCAATGAGGTGGGCCTAGAGAATCTGTGCCTTAGGTCTGCAGCCTCTCCCTCCCTGACTTCTTCTGTTCTCCTGCTCCTGGGCTGCATCTTCATCATCAGCAGGCCTGCCAACTCCAGCAGACATACAGACTCCAGAACCAGCCATGCAATGAGGAGCGCTAAAGAATGGTACCAGCATTTTGGAAGGGGGGGGGGGGGCTTTTCTGGTGGTACGGATTTGCATGAATACTTTTGGAGGAATTTGTCAAGACCGGCATATCTGTCTACGGATTTTAGCTTAGTCCCTGCTGCCATGACCCATGCTAGATGTATTGAAAGGCACACACCTCTCTTTCTGGAGCTGTTGTAGATTTTTTCCATTATTTACACTTCCTGCTTGCAGTAAAGTAGGTGTGGGAGGAGACCACAACCCTTTGCATCTTGCTGAGCCCCCATGCCCACCATGCAAAATGGTGGTTTCATAAAAGAGAAGTTCAGCAAAAAAAATTTATTTAAGTGTTGTATTGCCCCCCAAAAGTTATACAAATCACCAAAATACACTTATTACGGGAAATACTTATAAAGTGCTTTTTTCCCCTGCACTTACTACTGCATCAAGGCTTCACTTCACTTTATGTGCATTTCCCGTAATAAGTGTACATTGGGAATTTGTATAACTTTTGGGGGGCAATATAATACTTTAATAAAAATTTTCATCAGACTTCTCCTTTAAATCTTTTTGGAGACATACCCATTGGGGGTGATACATTTCCACCTTGGGTTTCCCTTAACCTGTAGAAAGTCGGGGTTTGACACTATAGGTGATACAAATTAAATTTTTTTTGCAGTATTTGTAATGTTAAGAGGAGGCAAATGTACCCAAATAAAATGAATATACAATTGTAACATACAAGCTTTGGGGATCTTTGCAATAAACATGTAAGAAAACCATCAGTGTGGTTCCTGACTCAACACTATTGTTTTCCCTGCTCCAATATAAAACTCGGAAGCTTTCATGTCTATGAGGGTTTTTTTCCGCAGTAAAGCTTTCAGGAAAGTGATGCCAGCTCCTCTGCAGAGAGCTGTTTCGAACAAGTATCCAACCCTGAACTGCTGCTCCTAAGCAAGGTATTCACAATTCCAGCTAAACAGATGCTTGTGCCTTTTAGGCAATTGTAATTCTGGGATCATTTTGAAGTCAGATTATAGCACATGAAAAGCTGTATTCTCTAAAGTAATCCTGCCGCCAACATTTCAAGTATATTTGGGATTTAGTGTAAAAAAAAAAAAATCAAAAAGCTCTAAAAATTACATTCAAATTACATATTATTTTTCTGAATTTAGAAAGATGCTGCTTACAAGGGGAGAGCAAATTTAGTTTTGTCTTTTTTTATTCTGACACAGCACTTTTTAGGAAATAAAATTTCAAAGCTTATTTTCCATAAGAAGTAGAAATGATGAAGCTTTCCACAGGTTCTCAAATGGTTTCCAATAGTCTGAGAGATTTTACTAAATATGTAAACTAAAATCCCAGCTTAACTAAGAGGGATCAATTGTAGCAAAAGTATTAAATAATATTCTAATTAGTAAATTGGACAGTCACAATGGAGTCGGCAATCCTGAAAAGTAGTGTAGTAAACATACAAAAAATACTGTTTTACAGTAAATGAGGCTACATTTTATCATCCTTGTTACATGCCTAAAACCCACACCCCTGTCTGTTCTATTGACTTAAAGGGAACAAATCATTGCGATTTTGTGTTACGAGTTCAAATAATTTTTTCATAAAGCATGCTGCAGTGTAATGTGGAAGGGGTCGCTGCAATATGCCGAATATTTTATGGTTTATATGAAAGGACACCTCCGGGCGAAAACTATTTTTTAATATGTTATCTCATAAGCAAAGTTAGAGAAATTCCTAATATACAGTAATTATGGGAAATGCACATATAGTGCTATTTCCCTCTATTTACTAGATCAGGCAGGCTTACTACAGTATATGTTGAAATTACATGTAATGGCCATTCCTGTGCTTTTCTGCTCAAAATTCAGCGAACCGACCCCCCCAGCTTGGCAAAACCTAGGAGGTGGTAACAGTGCAAGCTGCTGAGCCGCCATGTGGCCTATACAAACACACAAAAATACTAGTTGAGGCTTAGTAATAGGGATGGTCCGAACCTGCCGAGGTTCGGGTTCGTACAAACCTCCGTGAAGAGGGTGGATACAGCCGGAGGACCGCCTGGAAAACTGGGATACAGCCATAGCCATATAAGAGAGAAGTATGGGCCCTTTCTCCCCAGTCCTCACCACATATAACTATGCATTAGGAAACGGAGCTTCCTTCACAGTCTCCATAGTTCCCATCTCGCAATGCAACACAACGCAAGGCTTGGGGCTGTAGAATTACATTACACTGGGTCTCGTGCTGGAGATAAATAATAAAGGGTTTCTTCAGGACATTGAGAACTGCAGCATTTTCAGGCAGGTGATTTGGGTTTACTCAACAGGATACAAGTCCATCTGGTTAAAGCCTATTTGTCATGATGTTCCTCACCTGATCTGCGTGGAGTCGCTCCTGCAGTCGGAGAATTATGGATACAACCACCACGGGTCAGAAAGAGGCTTGTGCGCGGAACCGACTCAGCATGGTCGTCGCCATAGTTACCCAAACCTCCGGTGGCAGGAGCGACTGCGCGACAATCAAGTGAGGAACATGACAGTTATTTTTACTGTGCTGTTGGACCAAAGCAAGGTACGACAGGCAACTGCCAATTGTAGTCATGTTGAGATTGTGCAGGTTATTGTACTTTACATTGTATTACAATTCACAGTAAATACTTCTAATGCCGTCATAAACCTGCAATAAAGAAATTTACAACTTAAAATTTGCCGGTGCCAGGCATCAGTACAGGTCGTGAATTCTAAAGCAGGAATTACAAAAATTCTAGTGCTGCAGAGGAGAAGATTGCTTCTGCTAGCGGGGGAGAGCTAGGTAGAATGCTGAGGCTGTTGTCAGTCAATAAAGGATGAGGCAACTTCTGATTCTGCTGTCAGAATGTGGGATGTGGGAAAAAAACAGAGTACCAACCCTTAAAATTATGGCAGGAATATACAAATGTCATGCATACACTGTTCTTGGCACTGTCGTTTTTTTTTTGTTTTTTTGTGCAGAAATCAATAGTCCAGGCGATTTTAAGAAACTTTGTAATTGGGTTTATTAGGCAAATATGCCATTCAAAAAGACTGTCCCTAGGTACCCCCCCCCCTCCTCTCTCTCATCCACAGTGGGACCTGTATTCAGAGGTCAGAGCTGACTTCAGAGGAGATAGCCAGGTGATGTAGCTGTAAATTAACTCGTTGTTGTCCTGTTTTGGTGCCTCGTCTCCCTCCACCCCTCCCCTCTCCATAGACAATCATGAAGACAGGGGGGGGAGCTTCAAACTGCTTCTTCATGATAAAAATGCATTTTTTTGGGCTAATAAACCCAAATACAAGGTTTCTTAAAATTGCCTGTAGTATTGATTTCTGCAAATAAAATTTAAACAACAGTGACATTTTAAAGAAATATTTCCATGTCCTGTTCAGAACTTACTGGCCCCCATTGGCCTGTTTGCAGCCAGCGGTAGTCAGAAAGTCATAATCGGCCAAAGCGGGGGTGTTATTCAATATGCATTACTTCCATTGACTTTAAGGGGAGTTGGACAAGTGACAATCGTTTATGCGATTCCCGGGGCTACAGTGTTTGCATAACCCCTATTAAAGTAAATGGAAACTACCTCACTTGCATTACACCGACACTGTTTTCCCCTCCCCAACCACCTCCAGTGACTCAACCCGGAGGAGGTCAGGAAGCCCCAACCTGAACAATACAGTGCACCACAGCTTGTCGCACATTGGGCTGTGTAGATGCATAATGGTATGGCTAATCAATATGTAAGTACTGTAAATGGAAATAAATTCAGTATAGCATAAAAACCTTCTACATGACTTGATATAGCGTTAAAAAAAAATAAGTTAAAATTGGTTAAAGCTTGAGATCATTCTACCTTGAGATGATTCTAAAAAGAAACCTGTGGAGAATCATGAAAATGTTTAAGTCTTTTGTGTTTGAGCTGAAAGGCCAGAAATTGACTTACATTGCAAGCTAAACTATTTTGCATATGCTATGCCGCTGCTGGCTTGAAGTGCAGAATTGTTCAGTAATGCACATAATGTCATAGAGTTATGCCTCAATAGAAATAAACTGTACTTTCTGGTAGGTGACACATACGTAGCATAGAACACTTAAATGAAATATCTTACCCAGAATGTTTCTGCAAAAAGCTCTCTCCTTTATTGTAATTGTTTGGCTACATAAAATGTTTAGGAGATTTGAGAAAAAGATACATTTATTACAAGCTGGCTGGGTGAAATCCATTCCACTATGAGGTATTAGGGTATTTAATTATATCTTCACTAAAAAGACCGTAAACCTTGCTTTTATAACCAGGAGATTTTGCAATGGTTGAAGAATGTTGAGCTATCCCCCTCCTGTCCTGTTTGGTGATAGATTTGTAACCAAATTGGGTTATGTAAATATTTGCACTTCCACTTTTGGGCTGGGTTCACACAGCGTGAAACACCGGCTGTTCTGTGAACTGGCCGGGTCACAGAACAGCCAATGTAAGTGAAGATCATCCCGGCCGGTACTACAGTACTGGCCGAATAATCTTCATTTGTGCTCAATTGGGATGCGGGCGCACCAGTGTGTCCAATTTACCATAGCTGACAATGGAGAGTGCGGACGGAGCTGCACTCTCCATTGTGTGAGCTGTCAATGAATAGCGGACGCACAAAAATTACATCAGTTTTCCATGCGGCCGCTAGGGATCCTGGCTGGAGAGCATGCTATGGGGGAGATTTATCAAACATGGTGTAAAGTGAAACTGGCTCAGTTGCCCCTAGCAACCAATCTGATTGGTTGCTAGGGGCAACTGAGCCAGTTTCACTTTACACCATGTATGATAAATCTCCCCCTATGTGTATACACTCTAGCCAGGATTCCCTTCAAACTGCAGTGCATTTAAGTTCTGTATTATTCACGGCCATTGTTTCAAATCAGCAACAATGGCTGTGATTAATACACAACTTACGTTATGTGAACATAACCTTGTACTGTTTGGAACATATAATTTATTAAAGTAATAATTCTTGACAGAACTACTTTTGCAAGCTACATGCTCAACTTCAAGGAGTGTATTGGATTGCACTCATAGGCTGTCAGGAAGCAGGCAGTGCCTTGGGCCGAGCGTGTGGCCAGCCCCTTGCCGGCACTGACAGCGCCCCTGACAACCAGCCCGATTGGGTGCAGGGAGCATGCTGACGGTGTCCCTAGCTACCATCCAGTGGGGTTGTTGGGGGGCGTCACCTTCCTTTGATCTTGCCGCAGCCAGGGCTTCGTCGCCCCCGTCCAATAATTAACTGCTAACTGGCGGCCATCACTGCCGGTCACCCCCGGCATTGGAGAGCATCTTTCAGTAGAAGGAATATCATATTCCTGAGGAATACAGCCAATAGATTCTCAGGCTAAAGCTAAGAGACAGAAAAGGGAAAAAATTACGTCTCCTTCCTTATACCTGTAAGTCATAGCAGATTTGATCTAAACCTAGATGAGCACCCTGGGTCACAGACAGTAGGTATTTTATCATGTATTGAACTAATCTATGACTGTGCCTCCCATCACCAGTAAATCTAACCATATTCTGTCTGGACTGTTTCCCTGTAACTCCATCCTAAAGTGAAATTGCTGTCCGGTGGTCTGGAATAGGATAGCATGGCCCTGCCTCACACTTGTATCGCCCTATATCCATTGCCATGAAAGATTCCTATAAGAACTATATCCTCTTTTTTTCTTTTTCTTTTTTAATTAATTAAAATGTTTAGGTAAACAAATTATCTTTTACCTCACGTTTTTTCTAATTTGGTATTTTTTGCATGTATTTTTTATTACATGAATATGGAGAGAGCCATCTTTCCTGAGATGATGCAAAAGCAACAGCTCTTACAACACAGATTTGACAAGTGAGAAAAAGGCGCATTGACTTATATAGGAAAGTACTGTGTGTGCTTTGTGACAGGTGCAGTTGTTACTGTGCAGAGTGGAGGAGGGGAGAGGTGTTCATCACCCGTTGACTATAGTATCCTCTTGCTCTAGCTTTATAATAGACGTTTAGCCTTCAATCAAATGATGTGATGATGTCTAAAAAAAAAAGTCATCCTGTTGTCAGCCTACTCCGAGCCAAAGTGAAAACGCCAATATTTAACCATGAAAAATTATAATGATAGCTAGGTCACTGATCAGAATACTGACCAGACAACCTAAAAAAAAAATATGCTGGATAGCAGTCTAAGGGCCCTATTCCACCGGACGATTATCGTTCAGATTATCGTTAAATCGTTCGAATCTAAACGATAATCGTCCGGTTGAAATGCAGTTAACGATTAACGACCGAACGAGAAATCGTTGATCGTTTTATAAGACCTGGACCTATTTTTATCATTGCTCGTTCGCAAAACGTTCGCAAATCGTTCGCATTGAATAAGAAGTCGTTCGGACGTTCACAGTAGATACGAACGCAATAGCGAAGAAAAAACGATCGCAAATACGATCATAAGTAACAATTATCGTTCCATGGAAATGAGTGAACGTTTTCAGGTCTTTCGCAATAGCGGTCGTTTGAGATCGTTAATCGTTAACGATTATGCGAACGATAATCGTCCGGTGGAATAGGGCCCTAAGGCTGCATTCACAAATTCAGTGTTTTTCCTGGTCCGTGATTGTGGTCTGCTAGCTACCTCTGTGGTCCGTGCAAAACAGTCCGTTTTGTCATCCGTTTTGCATCCTTGTCCGTGTTTTTCACTTATCTGTTTAAGGGTATAAACCCACACGCCGTATATGCAGCAGATACGCAACAAATCCGCAGCAGATTTGTTGGTACAGATTTGATGCTGTGTTCAGTTATTTAGATCTAATCTGCTGCGAGTTTGCTGCGTATCGCAGCAGTAAATACGCTGCATATACGGTGTGTGGGTTTATACCCTAAAGCATTTTAAATTACATTGATTACATCACATCCGTGTTTTTCACGGATGAACACGGATGACACATCAGTGTACATCCCTGAAAAACACAAATCTCATGGGTTTCTATGGGGAATCCTTTCCGTACATCTGTTCTGAGTAATGACATGTCCTATTTTTTTAATGGCACGGATCACGTATCCGTAATATTACGGAATGTCTGAATAGCCCAATAGAAAGCAATGGGCTGTAAAATTTTCCGTGCACGGACAACTTCACAGAACGTGTGAATGCAGCCTCAGGCTACCCAGTGACTTCACTCAAGCCTTCCACAACATCGGACAAACTTGGCCGCTAAAAAAGGTTTCATACAAGGATATGAACAGTCATATAACCAGGTCAGTAACAGGAGAGTACATCAGGACAAAGTCAGCAGTCAGAGGAATAATCAGTAACAGTCCAGAAAGTTCAGAGACCAGGAGAGAGGGTAGATCCATCCAATTTGAAGGTAACTAGACTCATATATTTGAAAGAATTCTTGGTTTGGCTAGCAGTCAGTAATGGTTTACATATATTGCTAATCACCCCCATACATTTTATATCATTATTATTTAAATAATTACTGATAGTTTTAACAATGTGTTATTCCTCTGGGATTGTGTTGATGCTTTGTCTGTAGCACTAAAGAATTGCCTAACCAGCAGTGTACCAAGATTGTGCTGATAAACAGAATAATTAGAATTTCCCATGACTATATAATAATAGATTTCAGCAATTTCACCTACAGTATTAGAAACTGGTAGACTTGTAATTAGTTGCTCGGAAAGCATAACTGTGATGTTTAGGCTGAGTCAGAAATCTGGCATCAGAATCCCTATTTTGATTGTTATTTGTGCTGTGTTCATTAAGCTGTATATACACAACAGATCTACACCAAAGTATCAACTCTCTAGAACAGAAAATGAACAAATATTTGCACTTTTATTTAAAGGGGTAGTGCGGCGGTAAACAATTATTCACAGAATAACACACATTACAAAGTTATACAACTTTGTAATGTATGTTATGTCTGTGAATGGCCCCCTTCCCCGTGTCCCACCACCCCCACCCGTGTACCTGGAAGTGTGGTGCGCTATACATACCTGTCACGTGTCGACTCGTCTCCGGTCTTCAGTCAGCGATGCTGTCTTCGGACGGCCGGGCCGAATCCCTCCGAGCGTCCTGGGTGCCGGCCGCCCTCTTCACCATCATCAGATGCTCAGCCACGATTGGCTGAGCACAGTTTGGCTCAGCCAATCGCGGCTGAGCAGCCGATGACGCGGCAGAGGGTGGCCGGCACTCAGGACGGACGGAGAGATTTGGCTGAAGACGACATTGCTGACTGAAGATCGGAGACGAGTCGGCACGTGACAGGTATGTATAGCGCACCACACTTCCGGGTACACGGGTGGGGGTGGTGGGACACGGGGAAGGGGGCCATTCACAGACATAACATACATTACAAAGTTGTATAACTTTGTAATATGTGTTATTCTGTGAATAATTGTTTACCGCTGCACTAGCCCTTTAATTGGTGTAACTTTCTTGGATTGTTATAAGTATACAAGCTAAAATACTTTTCAGTAATACCTTGGTTTCCGAACACCTCGGTCTTTGGACACTTCGGTATTTGAATGAAATTTACCCTTAAAGTTTTTTATGGTACTCAAACATAACTGTCAGCTGAATTGTTGTTCAGCTGAAAGTTATTGAGGTGTTTAGACACCATGGCTCACAGGAGCAGGGATTCCCATCATAATGTTGGGAATCTCCGCTCTAAACTGTGCTCCTGCATTAGGGCTGCTCTCCTCCTTTTGGACTGCTGGTAATATAAAGTGTATTGGGGGTGAACTTGGGGGAGGCTGTGAGGGATGCCAGTGTATTGGGAGTGACCCTAGCTCCTACACATTGACATCGTCCCTCCCCAGGTGGCTGGCGTGTCTTCTATGCAGCTGGGTGTGCTGGCTGCCTGGAGAGGGAGGACATCACTGTGTAGGAGCTCGGTTAAGAGCGGGGACCCCTATCATTATGACAGGAATCCCTGCTCCTTTACAGTAAGTAGTGGTACACGATGCACCGCTACTTACTGCTAGTCTTTACACTCTGTGGGCCAGGCGCTCTGCACCTGACCTGACCCACGGAGTGTAAAAACCTATTAAACACATTTATTTTTTTCCTTATGGGAACACACAGCTTGGTTCTCGAACTCTTTGGTTCTGGAACAGACTTTCAGAACTGAGGTATGACTGTAATTTACATCTCTTTTACAGAATAAAAGTAAAACAGAAGAAATGGATGCAAATATAAAAATTTGGATTATTTAGTTTAGAACATACAGCTGAGGAGTAGCGGAATGACTAGACATGAGCACACTTATAGTTAGTTCCAGGTTATGCCAACCTGAAAACCATGAAAGTATTTGAATCCCAGTGGCTGGAGAAGATGGATTTAGTCCTGAGCTTGCATGCCTATGTTTGACTCTAAGGCAATGTTCTAAACGTCATTTTATACATGGTGTGCATTGGACGTTTAAAATACTGTCTTCTCTTTTTTTTACGTTGTGTGAATATAGCCTTGTCAGTATAGTGGTTAACCCCTTAGGCTGACCCCCCCCCCCAAAAAACTGCCCGGAGCGGCAGTTTAACCCGTTAAATGCGCTGTCAAAGCATGACAGCGGCATCTAACGGGTTCCGGTGCGTCCCGGTCGGCGCCACAGTCATACTCACGTGATCGCTACGTCCCGCGGTGCCGTCCGGTCCCCCGATGTCTCCATGGTAACTCCGGGGGCCTAATGAAGGCAGGATGGTCACATGATACAATACACTGTACTGTGTATTGTATAAGTGATCCAAGTGTTACACTAGTGCACAGTAATGTACACTAGTGTAAAAGTAAAAAAAAAGTGCACCAATCACAATCCCCCCCAGCCCCCCCTCCCCATAATAAAAATGCATTACATTCCCTATACATTATAAAACATTACATAAAACTGATCAAAACACAAATCCTATACATATTTGGTATCGTTACGTCCGTAACGACCCAATCTATAAAACAGTATCAATAATTATGGCGCACGACACACGATGTAAAAAAAAACAGTACCAGAATAGCTGTATTTTATCAATCCACTTTAGAAAATATGTCATAAAAGAGATCAAAAAGTCATATACATATAAAACTTGGTATCAATAAAAACTACAGATCTTCCCGCAAAAAATAAGCCCAAAACAAGCTCTGTCGTGAAAAATATAAGAACGCTATGGATCTTGCAATGTGGCGACAGTTTTTGCGGGTTTTTGCTAGGAAGATAGTTTCTATTGCGCCAATGTGGTAATAGTTAAAAAAACCTACACAAATCTTTTATCGCTGTGACCCAGAGAATACATGTATTATGCTATTAGTGACCGCCGCAGCGCACTGATTGGCTGAGCGGGCCCTGAAGACGTCGGGAGCCCTGAAGCAACCTGGAGGAAGCCGGGATCAGGTGACGTATAGTCTCTGGTGGCCAGGGGGTTAACGGGGCGGGCAGCAGACAATCAGTTTGTCTGCCATTGACTACACAGGGCCGGGATCCGCAGCGAGTCTCGCTGTGGATACAGCAAGTGTGTTTGTAGCCTTAAAAAAAGATCAAACTCTCATTCTCACCACCACCAGAGGTGGCGGAGAGCATGGGGCAATGATCGGGGACTAGCCGATGTGCTCCTGGTACAAGTGATCAGCGGTATATACTATATACCACTGATCACTTGTTCCAAATGCTGCCGGCAATTTTTATCCCTGTCATCCAATCATTGGTGACTGGATAAAGTGTCAAGTGCCCTGGATTACCTGTAACCACCTTGCATTATCTGTAACCACCCCATATTACCTGTAACCACCCCAGATTACCTGTAACCACCCCGTATTACCAGTAACCACCCCAGATTACCTGTAACCACCCCGCATTACCTGTAACCACCCTGCATCACCAGTAACCACCCCAGATTACCTGTAACCACCCCGGATTACCTGTAACCACCTCGGACTACCTGTAACCACCCCGCATTACCTGTAACCACCCGGGCTACCTGTAACCACCCCGCATTACCTGTAACCACCTCGGGCTACCTGTAACCACCCGACATTACCTGTAACCACCCCAGATTATTCATAACCACTCCAGTTTACCTTTAACTGCTCAGATTAACTATAACCACCCCAGATTGCCACAGGCTGCCCATAACCACTACAGATTGCCCCAGGTTTCCTGTAACCACCCCAGATTGCCCGTAACCACCCCCGGATAGCTAGTAAACACCCCTAGATAGCCAGTAAACACCCCCAGATTGCCCGTAACCACCCCAGATTGCCACAGACTGCCCGTCACCACCCCAGATTGCCCGTCACCACCCCAGATTGCCCGTCACCACCCCAGATAGCAAGTAAACACTCCCAGGTTGCCCGTCACCACCCCAGATTACCTGTAATCTCATTTTAAATTTTTTTTTTAGCAACTGCGCTATTCTAATAACCGATACTAGCTGCGGTTTTGCTCCAACAAAATGACGCTCCTTTCCTTCTGAGCCCTACTGTGTGCCCATACAGTGGTTTACGCCCTCATATGGGGTACCATTGTACTCAGGAGAACCTGCAATACAAATTTTGGGGTGCTTTTTCTCTCCTGTTGCTTGTGAAAATGAGATACTTTAATCTGAACAAACATATTATTTGAAAATTTCCATTTTCCATTTTTTTCCGGCCTAATTGCGAATACTTTCCTCCAGCCCCTGTAGGGTTAAAATGCTCATTATACCCCTAGATTAATTTTTTAAGGTGTCTAGTTTCCAAAATGGGGTCACTTATGGGGGTTTCAAGTATACAAGCCTCCCAAATCAACTTAAAAAAAAGAACTGGTCCCTAAAAAAATCAGTTTTGGAAATTTCATAAAACCTGATAATTTGCTGATACATTTCTAAGCCCCGTAACACCCAAGAAAAGTAAAATATGTTTACGAAAAGAAGCCAGAATAAAGAGAACATATTGGTAATGTGACCTAGTAACTAATTTATGTCATATGACTTTCTTTTTTTAGAAGCAGAGAATTTCAAAGTTTGTAAAGTGAAAATTTTTCACATTTTTCATGATATTTTTATGTTTTTCACAAAAAACACTCAAGATAGTGACCAAATTTTGCCACTAACACAAAGTGCCATATGTGATGAAAAAACATTCTCAGAATCGCTAGCATATGTTAAAGCATCACTGAGCTATTAGCGCATAAAGTGAGACAGGTCAGATTTTGAAAAATAAGCCTGGTCATTAAGGCCCAAATAGGCTTGGTCCCTAAGGGGTTAAACAAAACATAAGTTTACTCCAAGAAACTCACAGGAAAAATCAAAGGGGGAGATTTGCCAAACATGGTATAAAGTACAACTGACCCATCTGCCCCTAGCAACCAATCAGATTCCACCTTTCATTTTCCAAAGATTTTGTAAGGAATGAAAGTAGGAATCTGATTGGTTGCTAGGGGCAACTGAGCCAGTTTCACTTTACACCATGTTTGATAAATCTCACCCAAAGTATTCTTAAAGTGGCCTACTAATGACCCTCCTGGTGTTATTAGCGTGTTGTTCATCCATCCCTCATTCACATTGCCTGTTCGGTATATCTGCCCAGCACAGATCTGCCCAGGCCTCCTGCTCTGCTTTGGCTGATGTCACAGGCAGCGGTATATCAATCACAGAGCAAGAGGCATGGTTAAAGCTGTGCTTAGACTTTAAACATTCTCTTGTTCATAAATGAGCCTATTAAGTTGATGACAATCTTGCTCATAAAAGTGACACTAGTCTCCTCTGTAGAGCAAATGCAATGTTACATGATCATAAAATCGCCTATACTTCTCACAAGAAAAAAAAATAAAAAAAATAAAATGACAAATACAATAAATTACACTACATAAGAACTTGCATACATAAATCACAAATGTTAAAGTCCTTTAAATGGATCGGCACCATTTTCAATTAAAATAATTTGATGGTGTATATCAAGTGTATTGTTACATTTATTACAAGTTACTTTATTGTCTCATTTAGATGCCCTAAAATAATAAAAATGAGCCGGTTGTAAAGGCCTTTAATATCTGCCGATCAAGGCTTCATGTATTAATAAAATAAAAAGTTTTGGACACCTCCTGGAGTATAGAAGCACTAACCGCAATGATTCAACAGATGTGATTTGTAAGAACAGGGTCCATTTAAAAGTACAATAGTAATTAGTATTGATCTGTTATTTCAGTATTTACAGGTGCCTTACAGTCTGTATATACGGCTATAATAGATCTTGGCTGCATTATGACTCCAAATAAACATTGCATTAGAGCTCCCTGGGGACGAGTGGAAGCGATGACAATGCTGCCTGCAGTGAATGGAGATGATCATTGCACTATGTTGCACGTTATCTGCCATTCGGACTAATTATGGCTCATGCTTTTCGCATGCATGATAGAACATAGTAATAGGTAGTTGCTGAAAAAGGATGATAGAAGGAAATTGACATGATAAAATAACGGGAGATGTTTGCTATATCCATTTCCCTCTCAGCTGGTTAAGATTTCCATCGCCTTCAACAGATTATGAGCAGAGCGATGAGGTCTCGACGGGTGTAGACAAATCTTGAAAGAAGGGTCAGGGCTATTATAGTGTAAATACCCTCCATTAATCAGCACCTCCTACTGATTCACTTTATCCCCAGTTGTTCCACATCCGTCATGTTAGATGGCAGAATATTCCTGACGTTTCGGATAATGACTGTTTGATACAAAAAGCTATGTAAACACGTTTGACTACTAGACTGAACCTCATTAATAATTCCGGTCTGTCTCTACAGAGACAACATAATGCTGAGTAGAACAAGAGACACGGAGCTTGAAAGTTTTGACCTTGTGTGTATTCATCTTCTATGGCACAGTTTCCATTTTGTTGTGGTTTCAAATTCTCAGCTGCTAAAATAAGGATCACCTCCAACTTCCTATCAATTCGCTCAGCGTGAACTGACAAAGTTGAGGAGAACAGACACAATATCATGTCAGCTCAAAGTATGTGTGGAAGCCAGTCTGTTCCTGATATTGTGAGGATTTTTACTGGATGAATAATTCAGTGTGCATGTCCTAACGCAGTGCCAGCGTCTCGTGTCAATCAGTCATTTCCGCTATGCTATTGCCATGCCATGTTCATTTCTGTAATGAGAACAATTCATTGACCTAAAAAGTCTTTATTCATTTGTAATTTAACTTGTCTTAAGAATGGATCTTATTTAAACTTTTACAAGTCATTGCTTAGAATTGGCATATTCTTATATGATATATGATTGATTAGAATAAATAGGACATTTTAGAAATCTTACTAGGTGCCATAGTTTTTCGGCGTATGCTGGAGTTACTCACATTCTTTGGCACATAAGTAAAGGTATTGCCATTTGTTCTCAGCATCATCATAGTTCCAAATCAGGACATGAGATGCGCAATGATCTGTTGTAGTCTAACATGCATATGGCATTAAAGGGGAAGTCCTACCAACTGTATGAATGGCAGACAGGCAGGTGGGGGTGGGGGGGATGAGAAAATAACACAAATAACTCACCCATCCCTGTGCCTTTGTAGTGCTACTTCACATCAGCCAGGGTCCTGCAGCTTCGCTAGCTGCAACGTCACGACCCCTGCTGAGTGATTGCCCACCCAGCCAGTCAGTGACTGGGGTGGGACACTGGCATTATTTTTAATACAACGTCTGTCATTATAAAATAACGGCTGTTATTTGGCGCCAAATGGTCAAAAAAAGACGATGTGTGAACATAGCCAAAGATGCACAATATTTCTAAACAGAGTGCGCCACAAAGTCTGGTACATTTATAGCGGGTTTAGTCAAAGCTCAGAACTAGACACCTTGGGAGGATTTATGAAGACCGTCATACTCGTACCCATTTCCCTGACCGAATTCACTAAGAGGTGCACCAAATCTACTCCTGCTTCCTTCTCCCTGGTGTATGCCCCTGGCGTAAGTGTTCTCCTTTTTGTTTATTTCCTCCTTTGGGTTCAAGAATTTGCTGCAAATTTGTTGCCTGACACCCTTATAAAACTAATTAGACAAAAAGAGTAAAGTTTTAACACTCTGACAGGGGATGAGGCATAAAACAGTGGGTGGGGTTTTGCATGAAACAGGGCAGGGTTTAATGTGCCAAAAACTTAAGATCTTTACATGACTTGATCTTTTTCCATCGGCGGCCGCAAACAAGCACCAGTCCGCAAGATCGGCGCTCATTTGCAGTGTCTTCACAAGGCACGACTAATCGTGCGGCCGGGCCACATGAACCCTGCATGGTTTGTACGGCCATTTAAATATATTGTTATCGCCCGCACATCTCCTCTTTACACTGGGAGATGTGTATCCGATAGCAATATGTTTTTTTAGTTGTAACGGTAATGTAAGCCATATTGGTTGTCCTGGATTGCTTGACCTTTTAACTTAGAGTCGCTTTACATTCTTCAGTAATAGATACAGATTCATTGAACACTTTGTTAAACTAAATCTCCTGATCGTGAAGAAAACATATGTGTGGCAGAGATGAACACAAATTGAGCATGTTCGAGTCCGATTGTTCAGCATTTAAATACTGGTGACTGAAGAAGTTGGATGCGGCCCTAGGGTGTCCAGGAAAACATGAATACAGCCATAGTCTGCGGAGCCATTGGACTCGAGTATGTGTGGCAATTTGATACTGTGAAGTCAGAATAGTAGTCACATCAAAGTAATGAGGTATGACTTTGGCTAGGAGTCATCGGAGTGGTCCATCAATCATAACTGAAAGATCTCCTATTTGCTTACCAGGAAAGATCTGTTAATCAGGGCAAGGTGATGCTTCAATGACTGAGAGCCAGGGGATGCCCCAATGACTGAGCCAGGGGATGCCCCAATGACTGAAAGCCAGAGCATGCCCCAAAGACTGAAAGCCAGGGGATGCCCCAATGACTGAGAGCAAGGGGAGGCCCCAATAACTGAGAGCCAGAGGTTGCCCCAATGACTGAGAACCAGAGGATGCCCCAGTGACTGAAAGCCAGGGGATACCCCAATGATTGAGCCAGGAGATGCCCATAGACTGAGCCAGGGGATGCCGCAATGACTGAGAGACAGAGGATGCCCCAATGACTGAAAGACAAGGGATACCGCAATGACTGAAAGCCAGGGGATACCCCAATGACTGAGAGCAAGGGGAGGCCCCAATAACTGAGAGCAAGAGGAGGCCCCAATAAATGAGAGCCAGAGGTTGCCCCAATGACTGAGAGCCAGAGGATGCCCCAACGACTAAAAGCCAGGGGATACCCTAATGACTGAGCCAGGAGATGCCCCAATGACTGAGCCAGGGGATGCCCCAATGACTGAGAGCCAGAGCATGCCCCAAAGACTGAAAGCCAGGGGATACCCCAATGACTGAGAGCAAGGGGAGGCCCCAATAACTGAGAGCCAGAGGTTGCCCCAATGACTGAGAACCAGAGGATGCCCCAGTGACTGAAAGCCAGGGGATACCCCAATGACTGAGCCAGGAGATGCCCATAGACTGAGCCAGGGGATGCCGCAATGACTGAGAGACAGAGGATGCCCCAATGACTGAAAGCCAAGGGATACCCCAATGACTGAAAGCCAGGGATACCCCAATGACTGAGAGCAAGGGGAGGCCCCAATAACTGAGAGCAAGAGGAGGCCCCAATAAATGAGAGCCAGAGGTTGCCCCAATGACTGAGAGCCAGAGGATGCCCCAATGACTGAAAGCCAGGGGATGCCCCAATGACTGAAAGCCAGGGGATGCCCCAATGACTGAGCCAGGGGATGCCCCAATGACTGAGCCAGGGGATGCCCCAATGATTGAGAGCCAGAGGATGCCCCAATGACTGAAAGCCAGGGGATACCCCAATGACTGAGAGCAAGGGGAGGCCCCAATAACTGAGAGCCAGAGGTTGCCCCAATGACTGAGAGCCAGGGGATACCCCAATTACTGAGGGCCAGGGGATGCCCCAATGAGTCAGGACCAGGGGATGCCCCAATGACTCAGAGCCCCAATCCTGGTTAGAGATGAATCATAGAGTCTGGTATCCAACTAAAAAGGACATTTAGGGGGGCATTTATTAAGTCCGGCGTTTTTTACGCCGGACTTAAAAATGCCCCCGCAGCTCCGGCGCTACGGAGATTTATGTAGAGGTGGATTGCCTCTACATAAATCCCGTGCGCGCCGGTGCGCACCGCCGAAAACCTACGCCAGCTGAGGACTGGAGTAGGTTTTCGGCGTATAGTTGGGCGGAACGGATGGTAAATCGCGCGGACTCTGAGTCCGCGCCCTCCATTCCACCCACTACACGCCCCCTTTCCGCCCCCCCCCTGGCGTACTCGGCGGAAAGTGCCGATTTGCGAATATTTTATTCGCAAATCGGCCATTTGCGTATAAAAAAATACGCAAATCGGCACTTTCCGCCAAAAATCATCCGTACGCCAGATGATACATGTGGCCCTTAGGGTATATTCACACGAACGGGCTCGCAGCGAGATTCTCGCTGCGAGCCCGGCAGGTCCTGGCAGTTCCCATACACTACATACTTGCTGCGGTCTAAACGACCGCAGCGAGTATGTAATTCTGCCGCCCTTAACCCTTTCTGCTCCCTCCCGGCTCCCCCGCTGTAAGCATACTTTACCTGTCCTTGCTGCACGGGTCCGGCGTCCTGCTCTCCCGTCCGGCCAATCAGTGTGTTGCCCAGCTGCAGCCACTGATTGGCCGGACGGGAGAGCAGGACGTCGGACCCGTGCAGCAAGGACAGGTAAGGTATGCTTACAGCGGGGGAGCCGGCCGGGAGCAGAAGGGGTTAAGGGCGGCAGAATTACATACTCGCTGCGGTCGTTTAGACCGCAGCAAGTATGTAGTGTATGGGAACTGCGAGGACCTGCCGGGCTCGCAGCGAGAATCTCGCTGCGAGCCCGTTCGTGTGAATATACCCTTAGGAAGAAATTGTAAAATAAACCCACTCTGACAGCTTTTATGAACCACTCAGCCCTACAAAGTGCCTTATTGTAAATGCTTATTGTGTTTGTGTATACACATTCCCAGTACAAACTAGGTATCTTCTAGATATTGACGCAGATAGGGCACTCCTGAGTAATCCTATAATATGTTCTTTTAAGTGGCTCCAAACTGGAGCTTTCTGTTAAAATAAAACTTACAGCACAGAAAGAAAGTAGTAATATGCAGAGAATTCACAGGAAATATTGGCCCATTTATACACAAAATCATATGTTTTATGATAGGGGAACCTTCATAACGCTTTATCCTGCTTATGCCGGCAAATTTATTATGGAAAATTACAAGGATAGCAGCATAGACAGAAAAGCTAAAATGGTACCTTACGACTGTCCATATTTTTCAGTGCTCAGGTTATCTCTTTTACATTTATCTCGTAAGTCTTCTATGTATATTTTATTATCATTTATGCTCCTCTAAACATATATTCCGCAGAGTCTCCTCTAAAATATGTTTAGCTCGAATTACTTAACTTCAGGCTCGGCTGACATGAGTGAGCGTGTTGCTTATCAATTTAGCGGCATTGAATTATTATATAACATTCCCGGTTCTGAGGAGCATTACGGCAAATGTCACTCGGGCTGCGGATATAAAGAGTCGGTCACCTGAATGATTACAGATTTGTGTCATAACTTGTGCAAAGTGCTGTGCTAGAAGAAAAAATGCCGTACTTCTCGTTGGCGCTCCTTATCTGCTCTTTACAAATATTGATGTCTGTGTGCGGAATACGTAATTAAGCTGAAGGCATGGCTGTTATTGGGAAGCCGGAGACAAAGTGGAAGTGCTTTTCATCAGGGATGCTTTATTGACTCCGAGCTGATTATACAAGTGTATAGGCGTAGGAGGGGAGAGCTTGCTTTTTTTCATTCAATAATTTCAATAGCATGTACAAGGGATCAGAGGAAATATATTGGCTGGTATTGAAGACAGAATGAAGTTTGTGTACATGAATCCGATTGCATACACATTACACTTGGCTACCCTGTCTAGCGCTTTTGGATTTTTTTCCACTTGCCGGCAGAAAACCAGTTGATGTTTCCTGTTTTTAAATTTAAATATTTACATGTTTTGCTTAGAGAATGTAAACATGACGGGTATGTGCGCAGAGGGTGGATATGCTTTACGGAGCGTCTACTAGAAATTTGAGGGTGAAAAAATCAACTTTGTATTACAGTACCAGCAAAGCACATGAGATTTTAATTAACCTCAGTCACTCCCCTGTCAAAGCATGTAACAATATAGAAATAACTGTGACTAAGCAGACATGTAGTCAGATAGCAGGTAATACCAGAAGGTACTATGATGTGAAGGGTTGTGGCGGGTTGTGCATCATGATCTAATGAGCCTAATCTAGGCGCTCTTGTTATGTCTAACAGTGATGACTATTTTGTTTCTGCCTCTTGCATAAGCAATTTTCCGTCATTCTCTCATTTGTAATACAATTATAGAATAACTGGCTAACCAGACTTCTATCCTATAAGTGTACATTATCGTCTGGTATGTAACTCATTATTAGAGATGAGCGAACCTCGAGCATGCTCGAGACCATCCGATCCCGAACTTTCGGCATTTGATTAGCGGTGGCTGCTGAAGTTGGATAAAGCCCTAAGGCTATGTGGAAATCATGGATATAGTCATTGGCTGTATCCATGTTTTCCAGACAACCTTAGAGCTTTATCCAACTTCAGTAGCCCCAGCTAATCAAATGTCGATCATTCGGGTTCGGATGAACTCAAACCCGAACCCGGTTTGCTCATCTCTACTCATTATAGTATCTGGTACTTTCTCTAACATCATTCACTTTATTTTATTTTATTTGTCTTTATTATTTCTGATATTTGTGCCCTATAATAAATTTAAAGGGAACCAGTTACCATGAAAATTCTACCTAAGCTATCAGCATCATGTTATAGAGCAGAAGGAGCTGAGTGGATTGATATATATCTTTATGGGAAAAGATTGAGTATAAATTGTAATTTATTGATTGAAATCTTTGATGTTTTTATGCTAAGGAGTCCAGTCCATTGAGTGACACCGCCCACTGGACTCCTTATCACAGAATAAACATAGCGTGTGAAAATAGCATATCAGTGTAAGCATTCTTCTGTCAACTGAAACACTGATTAAGGATTTGCTCTTGGCCACTTGAGTCCAAATAACGGATGCTATTTCATAATGAGGTCCATCATTTGTACAATAACGGCCATCATTATTAAATAATGGCTTTTATTTGGACTCAAACTGCTGAAAAAAGACATTGTGGAAACCAAGTCATGTCTTTCGCAATTGATAGTTATAAGTGAAACTGGTACATTATAACAAATGCTTAGCTTGGACCAAGACAAGGTCTGGTTTTCTGCCATTTGAGCTAAATAGGAATATTTCAGTCACAGGTTGTTGTTGTTGTTTTTAAGTTTTATTAAATTCTAAAATACAGCAATTATACCCAGTTACTAGCTTTTTTTTCTAATATTAGGCTATGTTCACATTACATATCAGACCAGCCGTTCCGTGACCCCGGCCGGGTCACGGAACGGCCGGTCTCAGCCCTGATCATCCTGGCCGGTACTTAAGTACCGGCCGGGTGATCTTGCCGGTCGAGGAGCTCTGATGCGGGCGCATCAGCTTGCCGGAGCCGCTTGCTTCACTGTGTGAACTGACAGGTCTTTCTGCAGCCGGAATTCACTGAATTCTGGCCGCAGAAATCTGACATATCAGTTTTTTCCGGCGCTGCATGGGATCCCGGTCGGAGCGTATAGGATGTGTGTTCACTCCGGCCGGGATCCCATTGAAAATAAGGCTATGTTTGACCCGTCAAAACTACCGCCGTAATTCTGCGGCGAGAACTCCGGACGTAGTTTTACGTAGTGTGAACATAGCCTTAGGGTTATGCTCTCGGTTTTGGGACCATCTTTTTTTGGCGGACGTCTTTTGTTAATTACAGCCCCAAATAATACTCATGGTCGTTATTCGCGGCCACAATTGGAATCAAAGTGACAGCCATCCAAAAATGAACCCGCAAAACAATAGTGTGCGAGCATAGCCTGCTTTATATTTTATCTGTTATATCTTAATACTGTTTGATATCATTATTTATTGGATCTGGATTTAGTGGATATGGACTATATATTGAATAAAACTAAAATAGGGCTACATGGCCTTGTCTATTATTTTCTTTATAAAATAAAAAAGACTGGGATGCAGCAATTCTTAAAGCAGCCAAATAATGTTCTGAAGTCAAAGTAGAAATTCACAATCGTGCTTTAGTGTTTGTGTTTTGAGAACTTTAGGAAATCTTAGTATTTGTGAGTGGCAGAAAGCCTCCTGATTTCATGGTAGCTTTATAGATGGATGTTCCTATTTCTTTTCATTCTTTTTCCTCATTTTTTACACTTGACATTCTAGACTATGAAATTACCACCTGTATGGCTGACAAGTTATCATGGGGAGTTGAGGGTACATGTTCTTATTTCCCTCAGTAGGTCTTGGATATAAATTTCGATATGCATGTTCACTCCCATAAATATTCAAATAGGCTTTTGGATGCTCAGCATACAGTTAACGTTTCCATCTGTTGTCCAGACCAGAACACACACAGAAAAAAAAAAAAAAGATTTGGCATATGCTTACATGATTGACAAGCTGAATCCGCTACGAATTGATTTCACAATTGCGGAGAAATGAATCCATGAAATAATGGGTGCTGTACTTTTCACCTGAATATAGCTGTAGATTTATAGTGCAATTGATTTTGAATTTGTTATGAGACCAAGGATTTATTGCTAAGTATTAGGCTTTGGGATGATTGGGAGACAACCAAGAAGCAAGCAAGCTGCTAGTCTTCACGCCATCATTATGGAGAGCAAGAAACACACAGCATGACATCACAGTGAAGATGGAAGCGTCTAAACAGCTTCCCTTCAGAAATAGAATCTCAAGAGCGCAGTTTGGAATATGTGGATGACTAGGGGATCGGGCAGTCAAGAATTATAGAAAACGTATTTGTAAAAAATCCAAAAAGAACATTTACCTAATTTTTGATTAACAAAAAGTTAGATCAGGGCATCCATGCATATTATATTTGGTCAAAATTACCGGGAAACCTTTGGTTTGACCCACAAGGGAAATCAATGACCGAATTGTAATTAAAGGGAATCTGACGTCAAAATTCTTGAAATTCTTAAAATAACTACAGAGGCGAGTAAGAGGTTGAAGAACATGAAGTATCATATATTCATTGATGTTAAACTTGGTTTCTAAATAGAAGATAACCCACTTTTATGTAGCACATAAGTTTTCTTCCATTTAAGAGGGCCTATTTCTGTCATTTGGGTGCAGATTCTCATTTTCACTATCCTGACTTGCAGTTAAGTTCCATTTACTTTAATGGAACAGAGTTAAAACCCCACCCAAACTGGAGACAAGAGAGGGGGAAAAGTGGCCATGTTTTTGTAGCACTGGATAACCCTTTGAATTGCTAAATATAGATATGGTCCAAGACAAATAAAATAAAGTTAATGTAGCAAAGCTTCAGGACCTGATGGATTACACCCAAGAGCTCTTAGAGAACTGTTTCTATTATTTAGAGATTATCTGGTGGCTGGTATTGTGCCGAGGGACTGACATATGTCTTACCCAGGTAACTATTAGACCAGTAGGCTTAATATCCTTTGTAGGAGAACTATTTAAGGAGCTTCTAGGGGACTATATACAGGAATATGTAGGGGGTGGTAGTATTATAAATGATAGTCAGCATGGTTTTACAAAGGTCAGAAGTTGATATATTTTCATGTATAGGTGTGTAAAAGCCTAGATAGGGGGGAAACCTGCAGGTTTTACACTCCATTGGTCAGAAGCAAAGCATTCGGCCCACGGGTCGTAAGGTGTAGTGATGAGCGAACAGTTGGGAATTTCAGGTTCTGCAGCGCTTTTTCGAACCTGAATGCTTAGTATTAGACTACTGGAGAAACTGGATGCCGCCATAGCGCTGCCAGGAAAATATGGATACAGCCTAGGGTGGCATCCAACTTCTCCAGACACTGGGAGCCAAGTACTGACCATTCGGGTTCAGAAAAATGCTGCAGAACCCGAACTTCTTAACTGTTCGCTCATCACTAGTAAGGAGTTAAGTGGTAAAGCGATAGCATCATAGCACCTTCTTAGACCATGGAGTAGGCAGCTGTGCATAGTACCAAATAACCTTAATGCATCTTTAGAAATACAGAATTTATCAATCCATACCCCTTCTATTCATCATTCTTCTCCCCTCCCTTGGCTGAACATGTGTCCTTTTTTTTTAGCTAACTATGTAACTGTTGTAGTAGAACACAAAAATGTCAAAAGTTTGTCTCATCGGGGGACAATTGCCTTCAGGAGATTTATGTAGTGGTAGCTCCTGCTGCTGTGGTTAAAAGAACACTTTTATTTTTTCGGCTGTTAGATATCTCACTGTATTTCATGCAAACGTTGGATTTTTTTTCTCCTTTTTAAAAAAACAAATCATAAAGCTTAAATTATATAACATGAAAATATCTTAGGCTCTGCTCCCATCATGTTTATTGCCTCAATTTGAAGGGCACGTAGGTTTTTTTTTGTTTTTTTTGTTTTTTTTAAAGTAGTGAAAATAAAAAAGGAGGCATACTCATCTGCCTCAATCCCCCACCTCTGTTTTTGTCCAGTCCCTGCTGTTCTCTGTACTACATACTGTTGTGTTTGCCATTGCCAATGACCTATTGTTTAAAAATAAAAAAGTTTAATGGATATGTTTTTCATAAAATATAGTAATATATCACATAATCCTACTGTTCTTCTGGAACACTGCTGAACGCAGACATTGCTAGTATTTAACAATGTCCCGAAGCGCCAATCCACACTACTCTTGTGGCCATTCACATACCCACTCTTCTTTCCCCCAGTAGCTTCATCAGTCCCCACACATACTTTTATAAATGCTCAGCAACATCCCTCTATTAGGAATTCTAGTTCACCCTAAGACTTTTTATAAACCCGCAATGCTACTTTAAAAAAATGGTGACGTGCAGTGTCCCCTTTTACATATATGGCGAATCTTGGCACAATTGTGTATGATGTTGATTGTGTTAAAAGAGGTTCTGAATAGAGAATATAATCTGCTTTTATCTAGAATACATTGACATTGTTGTCTATGGGCTATATCTTTGTTTACAGGTCCGTATACATGTCACATCCTTTAGCATACCATAGCATTATTCCTGGAGAAAAAACAGGCTTTTTTTTATGAACAACCCCTTTCTAAGTGTACTTCACACTTTTTTTAGGTGACATATTTTGATAAGAGCATGTTCATTATTTATGGTCACAATTATCATAAATATGGTCCCAGATTTACTAATGTGCCTCTACCAGAATTTAAAAAGTGGCGGAAAGGACTGGCATGGTTTTTGAAAAGGGAGCATGGTCTAATTTGCATAAAAAAATGCACTAGAATCTGGCTGAAAATTCTGGAGGACCATTTAATAGGTGGTATAAACTTTACACCAAAAAACTAAGGCTAAGGCTATGTGCACACTACGTTTAACAGCGTCCGTTGCACTGCTGGCCGTTGGGCGGCTTTCAGCACATTCCTGCAGCCGATATCTCTGTATTTTAAAATTTATCTCTGTTTTTACAATTGACTTGGGGGCACCGTTGGGTGTGCCTGCAAATCAATAAACCATTCACCTCAATGTAAAGTACAGCCGCCATCCATCTTTACATTGTGTGAACAGCTATTATTCCCGTTGAACAGCGTTCGAAAATAATAGGCATGTGCATTATTTTAACGCTCCTTCCTAAAGAACAGGCGTTAAAATAACAATGTTTGCATACAGAGGATGGCATTGCATTGACTTCAATGCAATGCCGCCCCTGCAGTAAAGAACAGACGCTGATCCCATTGCAATTAACGTCCGTTCTTTACTCAAAAATAACGTTGTGTGAACATAGCCTTAGACAGTTTTAGTAAATGTGGGCCATTGCGTGAACATACACTAAGAGTGATCTGCTTGTAGACCATCTGCCTACTAAGTTTATATTTTTAAATAATCTTTTTGAGAATCAGTGTTGTATTGTGCCCAACATCTGCATATATATTTTTGGGTGTGTATTTCCATATTCAGTACTTACCACCATACAAAACTGTGCCGATGTGATGCTGAAGGAGGAATTGCTACCTGTATTGCTATCCCTTAGCTTCTCGCCCATAATTTCATTTAGACCTAGAGGAAACACTGTATTTCTTTATTTTGGAAAAGTCTTCTTTCGAGACCTGTTGATTATAGGGTACAAGCACCAGCTGTTATGCCCCCTGTGTTTGCTATGCCGTGTGTTTCTTTTGCTGGGTGGGTTAATTGAAGGGCACTAATTATTATCATTATGTAGACAATCACCTAGCGGCTTGCCCAGACAAGTCATCACAAACAGGTGTCATTTTACAGCATTGCAAACTAACTATCAAATATGTTACAATCTCTTCATAGCTTATGTAATATGAAATACTGCATTTATTGTTTTAAGCAGTCATACAAATTCCTATTCTTAACTCTTCCAGGGCTGAGCCTTTGGCTTCGAATGGGTTTATCCCCATTTCCCAATGTTAGAACTTATCCCCTCTCTAAAGGATAGGTGATATGTTCCTGATCAGTGGAAATCCAAACACTGGGACCCCCCTCCGAGTGCAGGAGTTCCATGTCCTGAGAATGGAGGAGCAGAATGCATGATTGACGGTTGCTCCTTTCACGTGCTATGGGATGAATGCTAATGGTAGCCTTTCACTCTAACCAGAATAACTAAAGACACTAAAGGCAGGTGTATTACCGAACCTGGGACTATCAGAGCCAACCCAGTTACTGCAGTCTCATACTACGTCCCCGACTTATTATTGCACCTCTTCACACTTCTAAATCATCATAGAGTAACACTTGAACCTCAATTGGTAAAGTCATTTTTAAACATCCTCTCACACTTTGCCATTTTTATTAAATCGTTTATTTTAATGTATTAAAAGTCATTACTAGTTCACTGTAGGGGCTGTCCAGCAATAAAAAAATGAATATGTTATTTCCCAGGACAGTTACTTACCACTGCATGCTATAATACCCCAAGAGACCTTCTAATTTAAATAAGGTCCTAACCATTCTAGGCATCACAACATGGCCCCGTCAGAGCCTCTGAGATCCTTATGGTTTCTGATATTTTTTTTTCATCAAATCAACTTCAAGATTCAATATGTCATTATTAGAATAGTCTTTTACCGACTAACAACTAAGCTGTATGCCTAAAATAGGATTGAAATAACATACAATTAGAGATGAGCGAACCGGGTTCGGGTTCGAGTCCATGCGAACCCGAACGATTGGCATTTGATTAGTGTCGGCTGCTGAACTTGGATAAAGCTCTAAGGTTGTCTGGAAAACATGGATACAGCCAATGACTATATCCATGATTTCCACATAGCCTTAGGGCTTTATCCAATTTCAGCAGCCACCGCTAATCAAATGCCGAAAGTTCAGGTTCGGATGGACTCGAGCATGCTCCAGGTTGGCTCATCTCTAGATACAATTCCTCCAACCACCAAATGGGTAACCAGTCGCTGGTCCGACGATGACAGACAATGGAGAATGGAAGTCCGATGAAAGAAAACTTATTTAGAACCAACGTGTTTCAAAACCGTTCTGGTTTCTTTTTCAAGAGTCAGGACTCTTGAAAAAAAAGAAAAGAAACCGGAACAGTTCTGAAACGCGTTGGGGGGGATTTATGAAGACCGGCATACAAGTATGCTGGTCTTATATAAAGCCCCGCCCCATTTTCCCCATCAGTATTCACTAAGAGGTGCACGCCTCTTAGTGAATCCGGCCGGCCGGTTGTCCAAACCTGTTCCAGGCGTACTAAATCGACGCCTTCTTCAAGCAGGTGTAGATTTGGATCATGATTTACGCCTGCGAGCAGGCGTAAATCATGATAAATGAGGCGTGGGAGGAGGCCACGCCTCCTCTCCGCCTTGTCACGCCCCTCCAAGCTCCCCCAGCCTGCCCATCAGGCGAGCGGGGCATGCGTCAGGCATACGCCAGGGAGAAGGGGTGAATCTGCACCTTCTCCCTGGCGTACACCTCGGGCAGAACATTCATAAATGTCCCCCGTTGGGTCTAAATAAATTTTCTTTCATCAGGCTTCCATTCTCCATTGACTGTTATTGTCGGACCTGCGCTTGGTTACCCATTTGGTGGTTGGAGGAATTGTATCTTATGTCTATTATCCCTTGGTAGATATAGGGAGTGGCTGCGGTCTGCTTTATGTTTTCACAAGGGTTGTGCCTCTGTTGTCTGCACAACTCAACCAGGTGAGAGTTACCTCACCTATTTTTCTCACCCTTTGTTGATTGGTCATGCAGCATTGTTTATTTGTCTCTAAAATAGGATTGGTGGGTGAAAAATATTACTTTACTGAAAGAGTAGTAGATGCTTGGAACAAACTTCCAGTAGATGTGGTAGGCAAATCTACAGTAACTGAATTTAAACCTGCCTGGGATAAACATATATCTATCCTAAGATTATAAGAAAGGAAATGATATAAGGGCAGAATAGATGGACCAAGTTGCCTTTCAACATGTTGAAAAATTATCGGCCGCTGACCGCCCATCGAAACGTGTAATTGTGTTTTGTTGCCGACAGCTGATGAATGTTTTAAAAAAAATAATAAACTTTTTTTTTTTTTATTATAAAGAATCTAATATTAATAATAATAAACTGGTACAAGCTAAATAAAACGGGTGTATTTTCACAATCTTTGATTGAGGTCTGGAAATGGGTCGTTCCTTTGTGCTTTTTGACAAAACTTTTGCCAGCCAAATGCTAATGTGAAAATACTCCAATTTTGTGCAGAGGCTTTCACTATTTTTTTACTGTAATACATATTATTGAACCTCCAGCTTTGGCTAATTCTTTGGCAACACTTGGGAATACAATAGAAATGTGCTTCTTCTTCCAGATTTCCTAAATACAAGCGCTTCATTGCACAAATGAATGTCCTACAAGATGGTCATATGAAAAGCCCTCGGAACAAAGGCGACTTCAAATAACTAAAGATTTTCAGATGAATGAAAACTGATTTCCGTTGATTTTATTCAGATGAGCAGGGCTGTCTGGATGCACAGGAGAACACAAAGGTTAGTTAATGGAACTATAATGGATTTCATTGTTGTGTATAATGGACTGCATTAAAGCTGCTCCATTTTCCTGATGTTACTAAGCATAGTCACTTCATTTATAGTGTATTTGTATGTAAGCAATGGCGCACCCTGCCAGTGTTAGAAAATATCAAATTTAATACTTGTAGGGTTTGCCTTCACTCATTTTTTGTTTTGATAAATGACCATATTTTGATATTTACAGCTGTAAAGGTTGAATTTTCGCCACAAATAACGTTGTGTAAACATCCCCTTTGAAATAAAATATATAAAGTTTTTTTTTTGCATTAGTCCTGCTTGTTTCTTCCTAGCAAGCGGAGCTCAGAAAGGGAAATATTTTGTTGCTGTGTACTGTGCTTTTACCATATTTAATTAATTTAAAGGGGAACTACAGTAAAAATGTTTTACTTTTATATCAGCGGAAGGCGGGGGGTTGGACATTTTCAAAGTTTACAGCCGGGGCACATACCTGGGAGAAGGCACAGATTCGCAGCTTCTCCCTGGCATACACCTGCCGTATCCCCTGCTGGCCCGGTGGGCTGGCAAGGAGAGCTCGGGGGCACTGCAAGGTGGGGAGGAGAGGTGGCCTCCTCCTGCACCTCATTTATCATGCACACAGCCGTAAATCATTATCCAAATCTACACCTGGTACAAGAAGACGCCGGGTGCAGGTTCAAGCTGCTGGACAGATTCACTAAGAGGTGTGCACCTCTTAGTGAATTCCTCCACTCCTCAAGAAAGATGAAGAGGCCGGTCCGGCCTGGAAACGTGTTGTACTGTATCCTTGTTTTAATGTTTTAATATACTTTTTAAATTGAAGCTTTCATAAGCTATATACTCAAGCATCCTTTTGGAGTTGTCCGCGCCTGTTGAACCTGTTTTCCTAAGGAGTGGAGGTCTGCATCTTTCTAATTGCCCCGACATGGGTATACAGGATAGGCTGCGCATCAGTGTTTCCCTCTATGCGCTTGGAGAGTTGTGCCTCAGTCTTGCACAACCACATCAGGTGAGGGAATCCACTATTAAACTCACCTACTTGATCCACCTCTGTTTTTATGATCCTGCACCATGGAGCTCTGTCTACTCTCTGAATTCGGCCAGGGAAAAGGGGTGGGGCCTAATTTAAGACCCCCCTGGTGTCTGAAAGTTAAATAGATTTGTAATTTACTTCTATTTAAGAATATCAAGACTTCCAGTACTTATCAGCTGCTGTATGTCCTACAGAAAGTAGTGTATTCTTTCCAGTCTGACACATTTCTCTCTGCTGCCACCTCTGTACATGTCAGGAACTGTCCAGAGCAGTAGCAAATCCCCATAGAAAACTTCTCAGCAGAGAGGACTGTGTCACATTGGAAAGAATTCACCACTTCCTGCAGGACATACAGCAGCTGATAAGCACTAGAAGACAAGTACCGAAGATTTTTAAATACAAGTAAATTACAATACTATATAACTTTATGACACCAGTTGATTTGACAGATTTTTTTCCCCCTGGACAAATGAAATATTTCTTAGAAATGCAAAATGTCCTTTTTGTATAAGTATTTGCTGTGGGCTGTACATTGAATGCATCGTGATGTTCTACTATTTAGAGGTTTATCTTAATAATTTTATTCATGTATTACTTTAGCATTACTCGAGTCAAACGAGGGCGATCTTATACATAGGCGCGGAGACAAAACAGGAATTTAAAGCAGCAGGAAGTAATTTAAGTCTGTTTGTAGTCGACAGATTTCTACTGTGCCTATCACTTAATCAGTTTGGGAATGCAGATTACAATAATTTTCTAGTCTTACCCTCAGCAGGTGTCCTGCCATCAGTGTGCAGACAGTAAAATGGTTCAAACTAATTTTAGATGCAAACTAAACATTTTCGAGTAGCCATAGAATACATTCTGCGGTACAGCTAGGTTGGTGTGATATTGAAATGCATTAAAGTAAATTAAAGGCAAAGCTACTATAGTAAAGTAATTATTTTAAAATACATTTCTCACATCAGTGCAGCCCTGCTCTCGCCCGCATCACTGTCCCTATCTACCTGGATGATCCACTCGAAATGGTAGCCCCCAACTGGGTGCCATTTCTAGCAACATTCCTGACCAATAATTGGCCCATGTAAAAGGCCATTAACGGGGCATGGAATTCAGACTCTCCCATTATTATAACTTTAAGAACAAGTTATTATACCGTTCCTCACCAAACAAAGTAACAACCTCTTTGATATAGAAACATAGAAGATTGTCGGCAGAAAGAGACCACGTGGTCCATCTAGTTGGCCCTTTTAGTATTTCCCTTCTTATTCTCTTAGGATAGAAATATGTTTATCCCAGGCAGGTTTAAATTTTGTTTTTGTAGAAGTTCCCTACTTAACCTTATTTAGTCCTTTAACATATTTAAAGGTTTCAATCATATCCCCCCTTTCTCGTCTTTCCTCCAGACAATACAGAAAAAATTACTTTTCCCCATCCACAGTATAAATGAAAAGTCGGAGGTCTTGGGGAGGGGGGTCTGACTTCTATACTGATCCTCCATATTTGGCCCCATCGGCTTTGTTATGAATAGAGACGTGGGTCTGGAACGTAACACATGGCTTTATCCATTACGATGGAGCGACGCGAAGAGCCGAGCTTTGGCAAAGAGCCATAGGCATGAATGTCAACTGGGGTACAAAGGTCAGACCCCCTGCGACCTCCTACTTTTCAATCTTGGGTGGGAAAAGTCCCCAGTTTGGAATTCCTTTTTTACCAAATCCACATCTGTCTGGGACAAGGCATTCGTTTCTAGATGAACCACCAGATTAATTTTAATCTTCAACCTTCACAATGTTTGCAATCAATCTCCTATTTCTGCTGACCATAGCAACTGTGAGACATCTCACCTCTTCAGCTTGCCCTAAAACACCTCTATGAATGGAGTCACCAACAAGAAGATGCCTTCTCTCCTTACTCCCCTATACTTACTGCCCCTGACTTCTTGCCACCACTTAGTGGCCCATCCAAAACAATTTCCCCATTGGAAATCACCTGATCGGCCATGTCTCCATCAGCAACAACATCCCTATCTAGATCAGCGAGAACACTAAAACAATTTTGCACAGAGAGACCAAACGTACTATGCTTCTGCTCAACTAATCTGCATCAACCAACTGTTTTCCAAGCTGCCCTTCTCCTCTAAGGTCTTTGAGGAAGTGGTGGCTGGTAACAGGGCTGCTCAGCAATACTTCGATGGGATAGTCTCATCTCATCAGATTAAAGTGTACAGATTAAGGACTGCAGCCCAGAAATTTCACAACTAGAGATGAGCGAGCATGCTTGTCCAAGCTTGGTACTTGTTCGAGTATTAGGGTACTCGATGGTGCTCGTTACTCGGACGAGTATCTAGGGATACTCGAGACAATGGCATCTTCCTCTTCCTGCATGTTTGGTGGCTTTTTTTCAGCCAGTTATCATAAGGGAGAGTCTTTGGGAGCTCGTAGCATCACATGGGAATCCTACATGTTGATAGCAGCAATTGGCTGGCCAGATCAGATGACCTGGGCATATAAGAATCAGGTCCCGAGATACTCGCTTCAGACGAAGGCTGGATGAGCATAGGGAGAGAGCTGCTGTCTCTCAGGGAGAGTGTTAGGCAGGGAATTAGTGTGCGGTTAGGCAGGAATCCGAGACGAAGAACCCAACAGTCCTTCTACGGGCTTAAAATTGTTAAAAAATTATTTTTTTCCTACTCTTGGCTTCTGGCTTGGACTTGTAGTGCAGCTGTCAGTAGTCAATTTGTCCTGTTGCTGACATTCTCCTGGCTGGCTGGGATCTGTAGTTCAGCTATACCTATCCTGTCCATTTCCGTGTTGTTTCCATCATTTTCTGAGGTTTCCAGGTTTTCAGGCAACCTTCCCTGTGCAGAGCTTTGGTCCCCTGCAAAAATGCTTGAGTTTCCTATTGACTTCAATAGGGTTCGTTACTCTAAACGAGCACCCGAGTATCAGGAAATATTCGTCTCGAGTATTGAGTACCAGAGCATTTTAGTACTCAATGTAAACTAGACATCTGCATGCAAACTGGACAGCACCCCAAGTCCCAAGGGGTGCTACCGAAAACAACAGCCAAACAGGAATTACAGTGCACCAAACCAGAACAAGTGAAAAATATCCATTTTATATTAGTACATAATGATTCAACCGCTGCATAAACCAATCTCAGGAGCAGCCATATACATGAACAAAAATATAAAAAAATTTGATATTCTATAGATTTCTTTCTAGAGATTCCTGGCATAATGTTAAGATCTAAGCATGTTAAGATCTTGCCTATGGCTACTCAGTAAGAAACTCCTAAGATTTTTTAATAGGGGAAAAACTGAAATCTAAAAATTGGTGTAAAAGAGAGACAGTTCCTTCACTGATGTAAAGGACATAATAAGCTTGGGGTGTTCAACCTACTTCTTCAGGCAAAAGTCTGCTATTACTGAAAGCTTTTGCTCCAGCCTCGGACGTGTTCATATTCGTGAGTGTCCTTCTGGCCGGGCTCCTCAGACACGGATTGTAATTAATTCATGGACTGACAGCACATTATTTCTAACTAAAATAGTATCTTTGTAATTATAACATGTTCTTCTAATTCTCACCACGTGATGGAAACTGGAAATTGCAACTGTCTCAATGATAAACCTATCTGATCGAATGAATGTAGATTGGGGAAAGGGACTCAATAGAGTCTAAATGCTGGGAAGTTAATGAGGCTTTCACTGACAGCTTTGTACTAATATATTTACAGCTGCTGGTAATACATTCTGTTTATTAGATACAATTGTCCCTGTCAAAGATCAATGATTAGTTTTAGTCTAGTGAAAATATTCCCTGGAAAATAGAATTATTCTTACAATGAACTAACTGTACACTATGAAATGGTTGGAAATATACTATAAAATGCATACAATGTACTACTGTATGTTGTAGTCTCTGAGCATCCATATCATAGAGGTAGACTGTGCAAATTCTAGAAGGTTCTTGGATGGTCTCATGCCCTTTGCTATTTAGGTCATGAGCCTTCTCTTGAGGTATTGAATTGTTAACAAGTTAGGGGCTGAGTAGCTGGGTTAAGGGTCATAAAAAGGGCACAGAAGGGAAACAAAAAACAGGGCCAACAAAAAACAACAAACAGGGCCTTACCGTGATGCGCAGGTGCATTCTCTACACCCTATGCCACTACCTGTAGTAAAGAGCTAGCCACTACTTGTTAGACACACACTATTATTTGTTAAGATCTCAAATAAACCTGCACCTTATAGCCAAAGGAATAGATGAAAGAGAAAGAGGAAGTATGCATTAAGGCTGGGTTCACACTACGTATATTTCAGTCAGTATTGTGGTCCTCATATTGAAAGCAAAACCAGGAGTGGATTAAAAACACAGAAAGGATCCGTTCACACAATGTTGAAATTGAGTGGATGGCCACCATATAACAGTAAATAACGGCCATTATTTCAATATAACAGCCGTTGTTCTAAAATAACAGCAAATATTTGCCATTAAATGGCAGCCATCCACTCAATTTCAACATTGTGTGAACAGATCCTTTCTGTGTTTTTAATCCACTCCTGGTTTTGGCTGCAATATGAGGACCACAATACTGACTGAAATATACGTAGTGTGAACCCAGCCTAAATATGTACATGTATTCCCTTTTGGAATCCACACCTGTGTATGAGTAATCAATAAAATTACCAGAATTTGCAGTGTTTTCACAACAAAATCCCCAATAATGTGAGAGGAGGGGGTGAAAGTAAATGTAATAAGCAACTATTTATCGATATATTTAAAATAATAAAAACTGCTACATAATATAATACTATATAGCACATTTAAAATGTGACCATTAAGCAATATGTTTAAAATAACAATGTTAGTATATGGGGGTACAAAGAGCGCTAACTACTATATAGGGGTCCACAGGTAGCCCAAGGACTAGATCAGGGCATACAGAGGCCTAATATTATATTGGGCACAGAGGAGCCTAATACTATCTTGTGGCACAGTGGGGACCTAACTACCATACAGGGACACAGGAGGGGTCTAACTACTATATGGGGCAAAGAGAGACCTTAATACTGAATGGGCCTACCTATTATATAGTGCCTACAAGTAGGCCCGTGTATTATGGTGGGAAGTATTATTCACTATTTATTTACCATGAGAGGACAGAGCCTTCCCCACTGGTTTGAAAAATCTTTAAAACCAAAACCTTTATTGATATGCAATAAAAGTGCAGTGTGAACTGTGTACAACCCATCTTAAAAAACAACTACCACTAGTATAATGGTTAAGTAGGGTTGAACCTAAGTTGGAGCGGCTTAGTGGTGGTGTGAACATTCAACAGGGGGGATGAAGACACAGCAGGAGGACACCAGGGTTAGGTAAGAATAGTCTCTTTTATATTATGTTCTATAAAAGAGCAGAAATATATAAAAAGTTTTAAAGTGGCAGAGTACCCCTTTAATATCTCTTGTAAAATCAGCATAGCAGCAGAGAACATTAAGTAAGTCAGTCACACCTTGTATAACTAGAAGGCCACACTCCCTTTTTCAGACAAACAAAAAAGTTATTTTCATTAGTAAAAGTGATAGAGATTATATTACATTGCATATGATGCTCATACAAATAGCGTGTTACAAACATATGACCAAGATGAATAGGTAGGAAAGACATGACAGTAATCCCTAGTTCTGGGCCCCCCAGCTGTGTCGGCCTACTTGTCTATACAACCCTAGGTGGCAACTGGTCGACATTCCCTTCCTACACCTGAGTACACACAGAGACAAAACAAGACAAACAAACACTGAACAATAGTTGTACATAAATGGGTCAGAAAACCAAGCTGGCAAATACAGTACCAAAACAGAAGAGAAACAAGAGGTTGGAGAAGGGCAAGAAAGAGGTCAAAGAATCCAAAATTGCAATACAAGTAAATGCCAACCAAATCCACAACAATGTGAATGGACTCGTCCTCTTACATCCAGGCAACACAGATCACAGACTGGTAAGGAAGGAATATGAGTGGTAAAGGAGCTGTCAATTACAACTAGCTTAACCATCTGCAGCCCAGAACAAGGTCAGCAGGAGAAACAGATGGATGTGGTAAAATCCAATTAACACAGCAAAGAGTGGAATAAAGCAGTGTTCAGACCAGGGCAGGAAAAAATATAATGTGCAAAACCATGGTCAATAGCATATACTCTCCGTACGGACAAAGAATGGCTCTGAAGCCCAAACGGGCACGGATGTAGCATAGTAGTTTATGGTTAGTTCATGGTTAATACTGGAAGAGTACCGTAATTATATAGAAACAATATTTATTCCTGTAATGAAAAGGACAAGTGGCTGTATAAATCACTAATCCATACGAGTAATTCCCATGTAGTTTCCACATTTTTTTTGTACATTGCCTGTAGACCTTTTCTGAACTATGGCTCTGCCTTTAGGATGTCATCAATCATACTGTACATTACATTTCCTGGTTGACTATGTAACCATCTCTATCATGGTAACTTACTAATGCTCTTTGTCCCAATGAATTCTTGATGGAATGGTTTTGTGCTTTGTTACCCGTTATATTGCAGTTATTTATGTTGTACTTATTTGTGATTGTCTGTATACATACACTATATGCTTTTATATTTCATTTTTCCATCTGTCCCGTAAAAATTCCTTTGACTTGTTTGTGATTTGGATTGCATTATTTCTGAACACATTCCCTTGCCAAGGAAGCCTGAGATTTGTATGCTAGCTATTTGCTTGTAATGTGCTACATTTCAGCTGCAGCTGCTGGATGTGGATTTACTGAGAATAATACAATTGTACAGAAAGCTATTACCTCTCTCCGTTAAAAAAAAAAAAAAAAGTAAATAAAATTTCAGGTGCCAGTCCAACATTCAGTACTAATTCAGCCTGTACTAAAGTACCAAACATAGTGAATTATGTTGTCGTTGGATATAATATTTTCTCTTTTTTTCATAGACTTTATCCTATTCTATTATTTAGCATTTTAAATGGAGGAGAATGTTCACGTTGTCTACACATAAATGTTAATTACACTGAAAATATCACAGCTAAATGAGTATATCTATTGGGTGCAGGTGTCCCTGAGTAGTTTACAGCTAGCATATGGGCTACATGCCTGAATAAACTTTTCTCCTCCTGGCAATATTGGTTATGCGAATGACAGAAGTATTCTAAAAAAAAGAGAAAGACTAAATAAAGGAAGTCATTTAAACAAGTAGAATAGGCAGAAGCCATTGAAATGCAATGTGCCAAATGGCAAAAAATGTAACTCCAGCTCCAACCAGTGCAATAAAAAAATCCAAATTTATTATAAATGCATGTTAAAAATTACATGGACGTCCATACAAAAGAAAGAACCGACGCGTTTCAGAGCCTAAGCTCCTTAGTCATGGCAGAAGCCATTGAAACACTAGCGGCAAAATGGTGTCTGAAGTCTATATGAAGACAAGTGTAAGTAAAAGTTAAAAAGGTTTTTCCCAACATTGCAGGTAATGGCTTATTGATATTACGCATTTTTTGGGGTACAGCTTCCCGTGGAGGACACTTCACCACCACTCCATACAAAACAGTCATACATCTCTACTCATCTGAATGGGGCTGTTTAGCAGTTCATTGCCTAGCCTGAGCCCCAGAGCTCAAAGGGACCTTAAAAGTCTCTTCCTTTTCTAGACTTGCAGGGGTCCTAGATGTCAGATGTCCACCAATCCTAACATAACATATCACAGTGTTCCCCAACTCTAGTCCTCAAGGACCACCAGCAGGTTATGATTTGAGGATATCCCATATAAAGGCCATCCGTGTTGATACCTGATGCACTGTCCAATGGAAATAATACACCATAAATATTGTCTTGTGGCTCTGCGCCCAACTTCATCTCTTTAAGCACCATATGCACTGGGACTGTATGGTTTGGACTGTGGTTCTACACATAAGAAGTTTCAATAATAAATCTCCCCAAGAATGGAATAACCGCGGCACACACGTCTTCTGAATGCTGTTTACTGCTGTCACATACAGGCCAATACTGACAAAAACAAGGCTATAGCTGTTTCACTGTCAGGTATGCTTCATCATGGTCCTACTGATATCATGGCCATGATGAAGCGCACGTGAGCGTAAAACAGCTGTAGCCTTGTTTTTGTCAGTGCTGGTCTGTATGTGACTGCAGTAAACAGCATTCAGAAGACGTGTGTGCCCCTGGTTATTCCATTCTTGGTGGGATTTATACCCGATGCACTGACTATAACAAAATCACCTGTGAAATACTAGGAAAATCATCAAAACATGACCTGTTGATGGTCCCTGGGGACTGGAGTTGGGGAAAACTGACATATCCTAACATTGTAAGATGAGAATATCCTTTTGCATAAAAATGAGGAGGTATACTAAGCAAAATGCAACAGAATTCAGATTCCAGTTTTCATCACTTGACCCACACTAGACCTTTCGGGGGTAAATTAATGGCAAAAAGTTGGCCGACTATAAAGTGACATAAGGAAGAGGAAAGGATCTAAGATATCTAGCGAGATGTGCCAAATCTATCACACAGTGTGTGCTACTGTGATGAATTTTGTTCACCTTTTGCCTGTCTTGTTTTTGCTGTCTAAATATTGGACAGTTGTAACAAATCTTTATTATCTTTGATTTGAAAAGTTGCTGCTCATAGTGTTCTCACAGTAAAAGTGAATGGTTGCTGGAAAAGTGCCGCTCTTGTCCTGTGAATCCATCAGCAGTAAAGCTTTACTTTGATGCAAGGGTAGACCTAATAAATGTAAATAAAAAATACAGCTTGAAATTTCAATTTTAGGGCCAAGTCTACATGAAAGACTATGCTGCCAAAAGCAGCCTTGTGAGCCTGATGAACATCTGTGGCTTGTCATGTTACCAAAGCAAAGCAACAACCAGCCAATGCTTGTGACTGTCCCAGCCAAGAATGTGAATTCTGCCTTAAACCAAATGCAGAATTCTTAGTAACATTTGCAGTCTTGTCTTTTTTTTATTCTTCTTCTTGTTGAACACTGAGGCAGGTGGGATTCTCATAAAATTTAAAATGAGAAAAATTCTAATTTTGTCATTTTTTCATGAAAAATTAACGAAATTCTTCTCATTTTAAATATCGGCCAAAAATTTACGACTAACCTAAAGTACAATATGTCACGAAAAAAATATCAGAATCAGAAAGATAAGTTATAGCATTTTGTAGCTATGACCGCGTTAAGTGGGACAGGTCGGATTTAGAAAATGGGCTCTGGTCCTAAAAGCCAAGATCAGGGGGGTTTAGTAGGCCAGGACATTTGTCAAACAGTTGGACTGCAGCATCACTGGAAGTTGTTAGCACTGTAGCCTCACAGCGCTGGGGTCCTGGGTTCAAAGTTTGTATGTTCTCCGTGTTTGCATGGGTTTCCTCCCACACTCCAAAACATACAGATTGCTGAATTCAGATAGTGAGCCCATATGGGACAGGGATCCATATTTATTACAGTGCACAGTCCTCTTCTCTTGCACACACCACAAAGAGTGCCATTGATTTTCTTTCCCAAAAAATATCAGCGTTAAAGCATGAAGCTTATAACGCATAGAATATCTGTGGTGTAGGTCTTTGCTTTATAAATGCCGACATCCTATAAAAACAGAACTTCTCAGAGGCCCCTTATAACCACTTCATAATCTGCATTTAAAATTAAAATTTGATTCATTTTAACAATCATCAGCGTTTACTTTCTGTTACATTTTAATTGAGTTTCCCATCTTTCTGGGTTTGATGCATTGCTCCATCTAAGGACTGCTGGCTTAGAGTCAAATGATTTCTCCCATATCCTACGGATCAATTGCATTTTCAATACACATTTAATATTGTTCAACAGGACAAAAAAACAAACAAAACCAAAACAAAACCAAAAAAACTGTTTAATGAATGCGGGGAGATGTAGCATGAGGCCATAAACTGCTGGGCTTCACTTTCTGCCTTATGCCCTCACCTTTGTAGATGAATAATACAGCAGGATTATTATTTTATGCACTCAGGCACCAAATAGTTAATCCACATAAGTTATGCAACATTTGCTTCTTGCAGCCATTCCAGTCTTCACCTTTTGACATAAAAGATAAAAGAAAAAGTCATCTGTGGCTGTCTGGCAGTAATGAAATATCAGATAGATCGGAGGCCATGCACTATTTTATTCCATGTATTACTTCTTGCAAAAATCAGCAGAACTGGATATTAGCAGAGCCTGGGCTACATTCCTATAGTAATGTCTTTGTTTTAGCCACCCTATAGAAACCAGATACTATTGGAGTGGAATGTGATTGATGCTAAGCAGTAGAGATGAGCGAATCACTTGGGAATTCATTTTGCGAAGTTCGCAAATATTTGCGTGAATTTGTTAATATTTTTGAATTGCATGCAAACTAATTTTTATTAAAACTGGCAAATTAAAGTAGCTACAATGGTGGGACTATTACAGAGTAGCGATATTTTTCAACAGCTGTTGCTGTGACATTGTCAAAATTGAAAAATGTCAATCAGCCTTTCAATCATTCAATTTCTGCATTGGACAGTAGTGGACGTTGGTGGATCAGCGGAGTAATAACAATTTTCTCCTAGGACAGAAGTGGACATTGGTAATTGAGCACCCAGTGAGGTATTAAGATGGACACTGTGTTGACTGTGACTTCCTATAATTCAAACCCAGCACCCAGTGACTTGGTAAAATGAACACCAGTCACCCAGTTACTTGGTATACTGGACAATGGCGTCACTGCCCCTATAGAAAACCACCCACAATCCTCCCTCCTCTCTTCTTCTCTGTGCCCTATCTCTCTGTATTTCTCTTCCTACTCTAACTGCCTGCTGCAACCTACTCTCCACTATACACAGCCGACTGGCCGCCTCCAGGAAGCCAATCAGCTTACATAGAGGGTGAGGTGCTGACATCACAGTGGGGTTTGCAGTTTATTGGACGTCCACAAGGGATTATAGATAATCCCTTGTTCCCGCCAAAAGACGGTTCTGTAAGCTAATATGTGCATCTGCCATGTGTGTATTTTCATCCATTTTTACCCATAAAAAACACCAAAAGTCAATAAAAACTGCTAGTCTTTTGTGTGGCCAAAGGAATACTAGTTGTCCTTAAGGAGAGTCCATCAAAAGGATGTGTGTAGACTTTAAGGCCATTCTGGCTCCACTGGGAATTCTGGGAAGAAAGGATATGCAAATAGCTCTCACACCACTTAGGCAATGTTCTATGACTCCTAGATGAAATGAAACACTGATTTGAACATTAGTGTTTCATTTCATCTAGGTGTCGTAGAACATTGGAAATATGCCAAGCCCAGCAACCTCTCAGAAAGCTGTGTTGGGGTTGTTGCCCCTTTTTAGTGCAGAGCAGAGTGTTGGCTGGCTAGTAAGAGGCCTATCAACGTGGGTCAGAGGGATACTAATTCTCCTTACGGAGAGTGTGTGGCATTCTTCTGTAAAAGTCTATGAAAGGGAAAACGCTACCATTGGCAAATTTGTGTTTGAAGGAAGCCTAAATCAAGTTTTTACATTACATTTTTTGTTGTTGTTTTTCTGATTTTCCATTATTATGAAGTTTTATAAACTAATTCAGATAGGTTGCAGTTTTCTCTCTGGATGCTAGGCCTAATAATAAGAAATTGCTTTCCTTCAATCGAAAAGACATGACTACAATAAAAGGTCACACTGTAGAAAAAGTCATTCACGATAGGTGATACTCAGAGCCTAGCCTTCCCACCACCCTGCACAGTGGCTTCTCCACAGGTCACAGAGCATGCCTAGAAAACTCTCCTATAGAAGTCAATATGGTCCTCTCCAGTCTATTGTTTCTATTCCTTTTTTACTTGCTGTAAAAGGGAATGCAGAGAATAGCCATGTTTAAACTATGGTTTTATGTCAAACACACTGTTAAGAATTTTTGGAGATGTTTATTTCTCATTTTCAATTTTACTATGTGTATTTTATAATAATACTGAAATCTTGCAGTTTTCTTTCTTTTACAGCCGTTGTTTTCAGTATCAAATATCATCTGTAGTGTAGCATGTTTCAGCGGCCATCATTGTAATAACAGTCGCTGGAACATTATTCTAGTTCAGGTGGACTGATGGCCCTTTGGGTATATATTTAATTGAAAAGTCCAATAATACAAAGAACAGTGAAAAGAACGGTGAAATCGATATACTGTGTGTGAACTGCTTAAAATAATGGCCGCTGTTCATGCAATAATGGCCGTGATTTAAAGGCATGAACATTATTTTGATGGCCGCCGTAAACAACGGCCGTTATTAATATATTATGGGGGAGATTTATCAAACATAGTGTAAAGTGAAACTGGCTCAGTTGCCCCTAGCAATCAATCAGATTCCACCTTTCATTTTCCAAAGAGTCTGTGAGAAATGAAAGGTGGAATCTGATTGGTTGCTAGGGGCAACTGAGCCAGTTTCACTTTACACCATGTTCGATAAATTTTCCTCTATGTGTATTGGGCGGCCATAGTTCCATTGATTTCAAGTATAAATTGCCAATATCCGACGTTATTTTTTAAAAAAGAAAAAATGGACGTCTTTCTTCTTTTTTTTTTCTTAGTGTGAACATAGTCTACAAATTAAACATAAAATTCAGTATCAATAATCTTATCAATAATTGTCAAATGAAGAATTTGCTGCTTCCACGATGCTTACCTGCTATGACCAATGTCCAATCGGACCTTATGCTTAGATCTGTCACATCGATTGTTTTAAATCATATTTGCGCTTTTATAATGTAACTTTATGCACCTAGTAAAGTTTATATGTTTGACAGTAAATATGGAAGCCTCTTGATGAAATACATACAGCATCAAGATTAGTTTCTGAGAATCAACGGAGAATAGAATTTTAGGTTTTCCCTCATCTCCAAACATAATGTTCTATTATCTATTGTAGGGAAGAGTATCTTCTAAAGATCATCAGAAGACTTTTCAAAGACTGGTAAATCCAGTGAGCTTCTCATGTGTCTCAACTCCATAAATTAACAGCCCCACATGTGTCAGACTGTCAGTCACACATCAGAATAAAAACACTGTTGATGACAAGAGGCTATAACACTACAAAGCGCTCAACCTCATTACCATGCAGATTAGATACAATTATATTTTAAGTGCAGAATTTCCAAACAGATGATCGGTATGAGCCAAGTAATGACGATACTTGGTTCTAGAGAAAAAAAAAATTAAGCACAATAAGCCTTGTCAGCACTGGTATTACATGTATAAGCATAAAATATATAATATATTAATATAAATACAATATAAAATATATTGTAAATTAAAATAAATATAAAATATATACAATATCAATAGTAAATTCTTGATTCGTCGGAACAATGACTTATGGATGTAAATATTGTGTATCTGTTAATATTACCTGTAAACAATTGAACCTTGCTGTCAATAGCAGGCACTTTAAAGATCTTAGGATTAATACTTTTGACATTTTGTTGCTATCAATAGTGACCTTAAATGTTCCTCGCAGCTTCAGTTTCACACTATAGAATTACACTCGAAAGAACACGCTGTTTTTATCTCCGGGCAGTAAAGAAACAGTTTTGTTTGAGTTTTGATCCATGGAAGCTTGGTTGCTGAAGTGTGAATGTCATTTCTGGCTAGGCTGGTAGCCATTCCAAGAATATTATTTTACAATCACTATTTTCAATAAGGTCCCTGACGAATGATATTGCTACAATAAGGCCGGCTGCCACTGGATCATTTGTGTTTTTAATGACGTGGTGATTTCCATCTGGTAATATTGGTGTTGTTTTGTGTCGCTTCCAAGCAAGCAATCCTTAATGTTAGCAGATGTTCCGATCAGTCAAATTAAAACCCGGAACCCCTGAAGGTACCATGTAAGATCACAGTTTAGAAAATTGCCAGCTATTGCCTACATAATTAAAGTCCATTTTTTAAGACGTAGCATTGCAAAGAAATGCAAAACAATATCTGCAGGCTACAGAGCCCGGCAATGTTTTCTAATCACTTCCGCACAGATCCAGTTTGTATTTGTAATTAACAGAGTATATAAATATTTGATGCATTCTTTATCATAGACATATATTAGATTGCTGTTTTTTTTCTTGAACTATAAGACGGACTGGGTTTCCTGTTTGATTAGATGCATCTAATAACAATGGAACTTATAAAAAAAAAAAGGAAATTGGTTTCCACTATGTTTCCTACGTTAAAAAAACAGCATTTCTTCTTTATTGTTGTAAGTGAAAACAGTGGAACCTTTGACTACGAGGAGCATGGTCTACGCTCGTTTTTCTGGTCTTCGATATTTTTGCTGGTCTACGATCTTTTTGCTGGTCTACGATCTTTTTGCAAGATGAGATTTTATTAAATTGTAACTTGGTAATTGTAACTTGGCAACCCTTGTGTGTCTGCATCCTAAGAATGTGTTCACACTATGGAAACCGGACGCCTAACCCACCGCAGATTACACCACTCGCCCCCGTGTGCATCTCTTCCTATGCCATAGACTCCATTCTATGCACAGGCGGATTTCACCATCCACCCAAAGAATAAACATTTCAATTATTTTTGGCGGATTCCACAGGTGGACCCCCTCCGACCATAGAATGGAGTCTATGGCACAGGTGCAGATGCGTGTGTGCACGAGCGGTGGAATCTTCGGCGAGTTATCCACACGGAATCCATAGTGTGCACACACCCTAATATTATCCTGCCATGTTTCCCAAAATACAGTGCACCGTCATACTGCAAATTCTTCTCACTTTCCAGGGACCCCGTAGATCAGCTGGGAGAAACACCCGAGTCAGGTGAAATGCCTGTGTCGGAGGTCTGGTCGGTGCACGGAGGAGGAAACTAAAGCTTCGCACTGCACACATGCTGGGTGTGATTGCTAGACTGCTATGGTCTCCCTTCTCTGCTCCTGAACAGAGGGTGCCTTAGGAGGCTCTCTGTTACAGTGAGAAACCACTTCTGCACCCCGCTGTCCGCCATCTTGCCTGTGTGGAGTCCGCTTGTTGAAAGAAGCGGGGCATGCTCAGCCTGGGGGCTCTGTATTGAGCCCAAGCTGACTTTAAAGAGTGGTGGAGAGCTGAGGCACGCAAGACATCACATTGAGACAGTAAGGCAGACGGGATTCCAAGCGGAGCCTACGGTGCAAGTTCCGCTCACAATCTCCACCTGTTTTGCTCAGTGAGAATGGGCCCTTCTATATCTGCACTGCTACACAAGGGCTTTCTCCATGTTCTGCATCCTCTGGCTGGTTTCCACTGCCTGACAAAACCTTGAAAAAATGTCACCCTTACAATGCTGTTGTTGTTATTTATGTGAATAATTATTTTTGGTTTGTGGAACAAATAATGTGCATTTCAATTATTTCTTATGGGAAAATTTGCCTTGCTATGCGAGTGATTTGGATTACAAGCATATTCCCAGAACGACTTATGCTCATAATCCAAGGTCTTACTGTATTACGTATTAATTACCTCAGCTACAGTCACATTAAGGCTATGTTCACACTACGTAAAACAAAGGCCGTTATTTTCAACGGCCGTTATTTTGAGGCCAAAACATCAGCCGTAGAATTACGAACGTACAGGCTAGTCGTGAAACTACGGCCGTTGTTTCATATTGCCTCCTAGCATGTTTTTAATCGGGCTGAAACGTCATTTAATTGAAATACTGCGACTAGCCCAATAAACCACTCAGTAAATTTTTTACACGAAAATCAAGTTTAATTTGGCCGAAATAAATTTTACGTGTGCGGCTGCATTGAAATCCACGGCCGTACTTGTAACATTACCGGCCGCAAATAAATGTCATGTTCATTTTTCACGGGTCCGTAGGAACTACGGCCGTAGTCTTATACGCTGTGTGCATCGTACGACCGTAGTTCGTACGAATTGCTATATCGTACCATCCTCAAAACAACGTAGTTGTTTTACGTAGTGTGAACATAGCCTTAGTAATAGTTATGGGGAAATACAAGGTAAAAATGACAGAATGTTGTCCATATGTGTAACGGTGGTGGCCACAGGAGGGTTTTCATTGCTAACTCTCAATCCTACTATTAATTTGTTGTGTATTTGTAACAATATATGGAGTACAGAAGAAACAAAAGCAATAAAGGGGTTTATGAGTAGTGACTGCAGTAAATAAAGCTTCTTTATTGGATTTTGTATTTCGGCTGCCTTCGTCTGTCTTGTTTTTCCTTAAACAAAAATGTCTTTTACAATACACTGAGTATGAAAACCATATTTTAACATCTATGTGCGTATTTCGTGGATTTCAGGCTTTGCTTCTGCTTCCTATGGTATTGCCTTATTTTATTTCTGTCATGTGCAGTATTGTCTTAAAGAGCTTCTATGGATACTAAAATTACCATATACATTGATGTTCCTATAAATACATGGATGAGGCTGTTATAACTATGGGGAAATATTTCTGCCATACCAACACAAGGGGGCCTGGTAGCATCACCACCGTCCATTGTATCTGCCCCTTTAGGATGCAGATTCAATGAAAAAAAATCTTTGGTGAAAAAAATAAAAAAAAATGCTTATAATGAAATACAATAGGTGAAGGAACAAAACAATGTCTGGTGAGATAATAAATGTGTATTTTATAGGTTATGACACAAGAGACACAATGCTTTTAGGCATATACACTATTCCAGGAAAAATCTACTTTTCCCCTATCTGCTGGTAGCCGCCTATCTCCATAACAGGCCCGGCTTCTGTATTTTACCTGCAACTCTGTTGATTACACTAAAGCTGGGGCCCTCTATGGAGATTGGCAGGGGGTACAGAGGTCAGACCCCACTGCGATCTCCTACTTTTCCCCTATCCTGTGGATAGGGTAAAAGTAGATTTTTCCTGGAATACCCCTTTAGGCCCCCTTCACACGTCCGGAAAATCTGTCCGGATTTCCTATCAGGAAATCCGGACGGATTTCCGGACTCATAGACTAACATTAGACACGGACACCCTTCCGGATTTTTCCGGAAGGGTGTCCGTTCCGGAAAATAGGACCGGATTTTTTAGATCCTGTCCTATTTTCGTCCGGAAATCCGGCACGGACGCCCCCATAGAAGTCTATGGGAGCGCCGGAATCACGGGCATTTTCCGGATGTATATCAGGAAAGTGCCCGCGATTCCGGACTGGTAGAGAGCCAGCCCCGGCCGCCGTCCGATCACCCGCACACCCCCATCCCCCCCGCACCGCACCGCACACTCTGCCCGGCACTACAGGGCTGGCCGGCCAGAGTGCGGTGCAGATCCCCCCCGCCGCCTAACCCCCAGTACCCGCTAGTCGCCGCCGCCCCCCCGCCGCCGCCGCCGCCCCCCCGCCGCCGCCGCCGCCGGGAACTCACCACCGGGCCGCTCGCCGGATGCTCCGCACCTCCCCCCCCCCCGGGAACTCACCACCGGGCCGCTCGCCGGATGCTCCGCACCTCCGACCGCCGCCGCCGCCCGGACCTCAGCACTGCACTCTGACCCGGACCCCAACCTCGCGGCCCCGACAGAGCAGGATCCAGGACAGGTGAGATTACCCCTTAGGACTACTACTCCCACCATGCTGTGCTGGCATGCCATGATGGGAGTTGTAGTTCTGCAGCCTGTGGCCATCCAGGTTGCAGAAGTACAACTCCCATCATGGCTTTGCTGGCAGGCCATGATGGGAGTTGTAGTTCTGCAGCCTGTGGCCATCCAGGTTGCAGAAGTACAACTCCCATCATGGCTCTGCTGGCAGGCCATGATGGGAGTTGTAGTTCTGCAGCCTGTGGCCATCCAGGTTGCAGAAGTACAACTCCCATCATGGCTCTGCTGGCAGGCCATGATGGGAGTTGTAGTTCTGCAGCCTGTGGCCATCCAGGTTGCAGAAGTACAACTCCCATCATGGCTCTGCTGGCAGGCCATGATGGGAGTTGTACTTCTGCAGTCTGTGGCCATCCAGGTTGCAGAAGTACAACTCCCATCATGGCTCTGCTGGCAGGCCATGATGGGAGTTGTACTTCTGCAGCCTGTGGCCATCCAGGTTGCAGAAGTACAACTCCCATCATGCCTTGCTGACAGGTCATGATGGGAGTTGTACTTCTGCAACCTGGATGGCCACAGGCTGCAGAACTACAACTCCCATCATGGCCTGCCAGCAGAGCCATGATGGGAGTTGTACTTCTGCAACCTGGATGGCCACAGGCTGCAGAGGTACAACTCCCATCATGTACTGCAACCTGGGTGACCACAAACTGCAGAACTACAACTTCCATCATGACCTGTCAGCCAAGCATGATGGGAGTTGTAATTCTGCAAGCTGTGACCATCCAGTTTGCAGAAATACATGTCCTATTTTTTTTTTTCTCATCAGGAAATCCTGAAGGTTTTTCCTGATGGTTTCCTGATGGTAAAAACGGATTACTGTCAGGAAATCCTGATACTATCCTGATGACATTTAAGGCCTCCTGATCAGGATTTCCTGACAGTAAAAACTGACACGGACGTGTGAAGGGGGCCTTAAGGTTTCTACATATTGCTGGTAAACTAGGGTTCCCATGGCTGTGCAACCCTAGCTTACCAGTCATAGCTACTAATGAATATTAATGAATTAACTGTAAATCACTGCCTGGTACACTGGCATGATGATTTTACTGTATCACAACACCTATGTCACGATCCTGTGCTCTCAGTGCAGCGCTATGTCATCTAATCACATGGCCTGCAACTAACCGTACTGGCCAGAATAATCCCCAGCTACTTTGCACTCTGTATTTTTTTTTTTTTTTTTTATTACATAAAATTTTTGTGGTAAAAATGAGCATTCATTGACAATGGGCAGTGGAGCTAAAACAGGGACACCTAGTGGCCAATGTTATCATTTTAAATTCAACAAAAAACAACATTTTATTTTCAAATTAAGTGAATTACAACTATTTTAGATATTGAGGCCTATGTTAGATAGAATTAGAGATGAGCGAACCGGGTTCGGGTCGATCTGAACCCGAATGTTCGGTATTTGATTAGCGGGGGCTTCTGAAGTTTAATAAAGCTCTAAGGTTGTCTGGAAAACATGGATACAGCCAATGACTATATCCATGATTTCCACATAGCCTTAGGGCTTTATCCAACTTCAGCAGCCACCGCTAATCAAATGCCGAAAGTTCGGGTTCGGATCGACTCGAGCATGCTTGAGGTTCGCTCATCTCTAGTCAGAATATGTTGTTTTCAATGACAGGTATTCTTTAAAGGAGAACATTGTTACCCTGTGGAGCGTAAACAGGGATATTTCTCCAGTGTGAGGTACTATTAATGTCTGAGCCACTATTACTTCTTTAGCCATTATCTATCTGATCCTACTATTTCCAGGGACACTATCAAGTCATGGGTGGAAGAAGTCATCAAGGCGGTCTGGGCCAGATAGAGAAGAAGAGGTAGAGTTGAGAACTTCAAACAGAGAAGACGTCGCCTGTGAGTCTAAACCTTTTCCATTAACAAATCTAAAAAAATAACCTCTAAATAAAATTGTTTTTATGATTGGAAATGTAGTCATAAGGAGCCCCTGTTTACAAAATAAGTGGAAGTGCCAGAGGTGGATGGATGCCATTAATGTCCCAGATATTAATACCCAATACCCAGTAGGCAACTACATAGAATCTATGGGGGAGATTTATCAAACATGGTGTAAAGTGAACCTGTCTCAGTTGCCCCTAGCAACCAATCAGATTCCAATTTTCATTCCTCACAGACTCTTTGGAAAATGAAAGGTGGAATCTGATTGGTTGCTACGGGCAACTGAGCCAGTTTCACTTTACACCATGTTTGATAAATCTCCCCCTATGTTCTCATTTACCCTTTAGTGTACTGTAATCTGTAGCATATGTGAATTAAAGAGGGTTACCAGGTTAGATCAAGACAACTAGTATTATGAACCTCCTTCTATAATTAAGTAAAGTTTATAAATAAAGTAACAAAGTAATATAGTAATGTGCATGTAAGCTTTTTTAAAAATTATTTTAATAGCAAACATGTTACAGACAATAGTTATACTATTAGGCTATGTTCGTACAATGCCTTTTTTTGTTCATTTGAGTCCAAATAACGTCCATTATTTTATAATGGCAGCCGTTATTGGTACAATGATGGGCGTTAATTTGGACTCAAAAGTCTAAAAAAAATAGTCGTTGTGGGAACATAGCCTTACACGTAAGTAAAACTCACTGATTTTAGCAGGACCAAATAACTTAATATATATTGTGTTGTCCTGACTCTCCTCTGATGGTAGATATTAGGGGTGTCAGATTTCAATATGGCTGATTCTTTGTTCCCATATGAAATAGGGCACTGGTGTCTGGAGGGGACAGAGAATTATGGAGAGGACAGCTTATTTTCTTGTACCTTCTAGCCATGATAGTATGCGTACCTGGGGGGGGGGGGGGGGCAAGAGGAATGACTGTTTGCAGGACAAACATTTGAATGGCAGCTATGTCAGGTGTTCTTCACAGCATTTACTGACATGCTTTAAAGCAAGCCTCATGGACATAGACAACAATAGACGAGACCTGTTACTATATGTAGGCCATTATATGGGTTTATTGCATTCCATTCACTGACCAGGATATAGGAAAAATTGTATATGAAGACCTTGCTATTTCTGAATTCCATCTACCATATTTATTGATGATTGCAGCCATCCCTTATATACAGCATAGAGTTATGTTGTGTGATGTATGGCTCTATATTAAAAAAAAAAAAAAAAAAAAAAAAAAAAAACATAGTCACATATGTTCTATTCTCCACTATAATCTCTGGGCTTACGCCATTTACAATTCTTTGTTGTTGTATCTCCTTATTTTCTCTATTCTCCATATATTATAGTATCACAATATAGGTTCATGTGTATAATGCAGGACTGGGTTTTACAAAAAAATATGTACTTGTGAAATAAATGACAGTAGATTGTAATATATGTTCCCCTATACACCCATACTATAAATCATGGCACTTAGTCTGTCAAAAATCTGAATCATCATGTTGATGCATTAGACCCATAAACAATCCATATGTATTGGAAATGATGATAAATAATGGCAATTTTTCTGTATATCTGTAAATCTGTGAATTTCTCTGTGTATAACATATGATATTGCCAGTACTATATGTGTACATGGCTGTGCAAGGCTGCTTATGTTGGGCCGCCAACACTGTGTGCCCTCAGAGCTTCCCTGGAGGCATTGCAGTGATATCTGATAATCCTGCATGTGCCAGGGTTTCTGAAGGGCATATGTTTGTTGTCGAGGTGTAAGGAAACACAAAATCCTTAACTTTGCACTCTGTACACAGTGACTGTGCACCGTGTTACTACTCCCGATGCATTATGGGTAAACTGTCATTGTGCTTCAAAGTGACCATAGCCATTCAGGGAGATGTGTTAGTGCAGTTGGGAATAACCAGATGAATAACTTAATGTTATCGGTTTTCGTCTCCATCATTTCTTTAAGTAGTATGTATTGCTGGAACTATGGCACATACTACATAAACTAGTAATTTAGAAAAGTAGAAAAAACAAAAATAAACAGCTCACCATTGGGAGAATCTTTAGTAGTACCGGTGGTTACAAGTGGAGAGTGCATGTACTTCGAGGTGTTGGCCAGACACCAAATGCAAAGGAAAGCTTGAGGATGAGGTGGTAAAGTTGGCACTCCTGGTCGTGAGCAGCTAAAACTTAAAGGGGTATTCCAGGTTATTTTGATATTAATTCTACTGATTTCTCTTGTAATATAATTAATATATCTCATTGGTTTCTATAATAAATTTTGTCTCTTTCTCTCTATTTTTATGTAAGTCACGTGTTTCTGTGACGTCACCGAACCGGAAGTGTGGGGACTTCCCCGACTCGGCCGGCCTCTTGGTGTTTATGTAGTTAGAAAGCTAGCAGAGCTTTACAAACGGCCTCCCTGCGCACGGGAGGTCACATGACACCCTGTTCCCGGGCGGCCTGTCAGTGTGAAGGAGGTCGCATCCACCTCCTGTATAATCACTAAAACCCTCCACCCCCTGCCAGTGTAACCATCCCGATGTCTCCCCCGGCCCCCTCCATCCTGTGTATACAGTCCTTTTCAAAGATCTCTCACCCCATCCCCCGGTCTCGGCACCTCTTGCACTCAGCTGACAGGCTCTCTCTCTCTCTCTCGCTGTGTGTGAAGCAGGAGAGATTTCTTTCCTGCTCCGTACACAGTTCCTGGCAGCTGAGTTTTATCGGGGCAATTGACAGGCACTGTGTACGGAGCAGGAAAGAAATCTCTCCTGCTTCACACACAGCGAGAGAGAGAGAGAGAGAGAGCCTGTCAGCTGAGTGCAAGAGGGGGATGGGGTGAGAGATCTTTGAAAAGGACTGTATACACAGGATGGAGGGGGCCGGGGGAGACATCGGTATGATTATACTGGCAGGGGGTGGAGGGTTTTAGTGATTATACAGGAGGTGGATGCGACCTCCTTCACACTGACAGGCCGCCCGGGAACAGGGTGTCATGTGACCTCCCGTGTGCAGGGAGGCCGTTTGTAAAGCTCTGCTAGCTTTCTAACTACATAAACACCAAGAGGCCGGCCGAGTCGGGGAAGTCCCCACACTTCCGGTTCGGTGACGTCACAGAAACACGTGACTTACATAAAAATAGAGAGAAAGAGACAAAATTTATTATAGAAACCAATGAGATATATTAATTATATTACAAGAGAAATCAGTAGAATTAATATCAAAATAACCTGGAATACCCCTTTAACCTTTATTCGTGTATCTAAAACTGGCAAAATTCTGGACCTACGTGTTTGGTGTAGTGGTGCTTAAAGAGGTACTCTTTAATGGCTGGGGTCAATTCAGTGTACGGTCACTTACCTCCCCGGTTCAAGTGCAGGGTTCCATCCGGCTGCCGCTTCCTGGTCTGAGCTGCAGCTTGAGACGTTACGTCTCAAGCCGCAGCTCAGCAATTTAGTGGCTGAGGCGGAACTCCGCTACGACAGCTAAATGGCTAAGCTTCCTTAAGACGGCACGTCTCAAGCTGCAGCTCATACCAGTAAGCCGCAGCCAGATGGGAGAACGGGGTCGTGCGATCCGGGACCTGGCACTGGAACCTGGGAGGTAAGTGACCGGCGGCTTCTATATCCCCCCCCTCTCTGGCCATACACTGAAAATGACCCCAGCCCGGAGTAACCCTTTAATCATGGTCATGGGACTTTAATGCCATAATTAGGACTGTGTTCTAGCTATTAAAATGCCCTATGTAATGGTGACCTAACTAAGTCATCTTAGTGAGTGACCAATGCGACAAGGGGGACCATGTTTTAGCGCTTCTATTGCTTTTACACTAATTAGAAACTCATACATCAGGATTAATTATAAAAGTTGCCGTTTAGACTGGCTTAGCAGGTAGACTATTCACATTCTTTTTGTGTGCAAACAGTAATTGATCCGATTTTTGGCTAATTTGACTTTGCAACATAATAAAACTTAGCAAAAGCCATGCATTTTGGAAATTACCCCAATTATCTCACTACTCATAGGAACAAAACACGCTCTTCAAGTTAGAGAAGAATTATAGATATTTTCTGCCTTCCTATTATCAACCTCGGTTTATACAATTAATCTAAACAATTTAATAAGTGAAATTCAATTAAGAGACAACAAAAAGTCAGTGTGTTTTCTTCTGCTCGCGACTCCACTTCCATTTATAGCGGCCGTTGTGTCATTAGCCAGCATTCCGCATTAGTCTATCAACCGTGAGGACTGTTGATTAGAGTCTTTCTTCCCATTAAAGGATCTAATCAAGTAAAATAATTTCCTTGCTGGCAGTAATAGCATTCAAGAAGCATGCTACTCCAGGACAAGGCTGCCTATATATTGAAATATTCTCCTACTGGCTAACCAGAACTAGCGGAAAGTGGCTTTATGACATTACTTTGCCGTCTTACTGATGTAGATACAATTCATTGCACCATGGAGAACATTGTTCCAGCAATACAAATGTCTTCACTTCGCTGACTTTCTTCAAGTCTAACTCTATTCAGATATTATAATTTAATTGGCTGGCTTATTTTAGTCATTCTGTTCTATGTTCATCTGGAAGCACCACAGGAACATTCTGTGACAGTCTATTGATTGGTGTTGTACCTGACGTTAAGCGCAGTACATTGTGTCAGATATCACAATGTAACTTTAGCTGAAAAGTCTCCTCATACCATCTATTTAAGCAAATGTATAAGTCTATGGTAATAATCTAAATTAGCATGGATAGGAAAAGCTTGAAAGGTTTGGTGAATAAGATGGAAAAAAATATATATTTGCAGGTTACTGCTAAATGTGTGACATATGTCTTAAAACAAATGTACCATCATCGTTGGGTTCTTTACCTGAATGGAGCGGCCCGGAGTGGGGATGCCGGCGGTGTGGTCCTTTTTTTGAACCGCCACCCAGTTCTCACGTATGGTGCTGGTCTATTTCTGAGCACCGGCCTGGTCCCCAGTGTGGTGACACCCCTCCCCTCCCCTGTGATGCAGCTCCATTGATTCTAATTAAGTCACGTCACAGAGAGCAAAGCATCTTACTGAGGGCTGGCAGGCCCGTCCCTTGTGCTTCATGCCAGGGTGGTGCTCAGGAATAGACCGGTGTCGTGCAGGTGTAGATTTTTGCCGTGATTTATGCCTGTCAGCAGGCATAAATCATTGTAAATCTGGCGCTGGAGGAGTCCACCTTACCGCTCCTCCTTTTCCGCCCATCAGGCAAGCAGAGGATACGGCTGGCATACTCCAGGGAGAAATGGCGAATCTGCACCTTCTCCCTGGCGCGTACCAGGGGCACAAAGTTTGTAAATGTCCTCCTATATGTTCAGAAAATAATCGTTACTCAAACATGAGTTGAGTTTTATATTTATGTCTTTAAATACTTTTGGGGTCCACTGACAATTTCACACAAAAAGCAAGTAGTGCTGAAGTCTTAACATGAATAGTGATGAGCGAACATCCCACTGTTTCGGTCTATGCACGTGTACAGATCATTAGGTGCAAAGTGTAAAATACGTAATAGCGGAGCAATTACGAAGTGCGTAGCATTAGCGTATCTTTTATTCGCCCCTGCGTATATACTGGCAATCACTGGCACACAGCAGAGCCAGACAGAAAGGTTAATGAAAAAAATATATGGAAATTAGCCCTAAAAAGGACTATTAGGTTCTTACGTTTTTTTCACAGAGGACGCCTGGTCACTACAGGGTTAAGAAATAAATCCTGATAGTACTCGGTCAGCTCTCCCTCTTTACACTGACTAACCATCACTGTGAATATTGTTGCCTAATAGAGATGAGCGAACCTGGAGCATGCTCGAGTCGATCCGAACCCGAACTTTCGGCACTTGATTAGCGGTGGCTGCTGAAGTTGGATAAAGCCCTAAGGCTATGTGGAAATCATGGATATAGTCACTGGCTGTATCCATGTTTTCCAGACAACCTTAGAGCTTTATCCAAGTTCAGCAGCCCCAGCTAATTAAATACCGAACATTCGGGTTCGGATCGACTCGAACCCGAACCCGGTTCGCTCATCTCTATTGCCTAACTAAATTCAGATGCTGTCACGTTTTTATAGCATGTATGTAACATACGTAATGACGCTAATTGTACAGACAATCACAGTAATGCCAGTAGTGAACATGGCTACTACATTACCTGATGTGCCCTTCCTTCCCCACACTTTCATTGGCTCTTTTACATTGGTGGGAGGAAACTTACGCAGTTGCGTACATCGCGAGAGAAACTAATTGCTCATCACTAAACATGAATTAGGAATAAAAATTCTAAAAAAAATCTTATGTCCCTAAAGGAGTTATCCGGGATTAGAAAAACATGGTAGGTAGGGTTTATTCACCTTATCTTTCCATGACCTTTAGGTCAAAACCCTTTTTACCTTTATTTGCAGTCCTCTTGACAGAAGAGCCTTTCACAGTTTCCTACCATTATACACAATAGATGCCTTTGACAGAAATTATATATATACTATCCATATGTTTTCAATGCTAGTGTGTATACAATCACTGTCACAACTGGGAAGCACAACAAATCCTACAATAGCATGCATACTAAAGAAAAATGGGCATAAATCAGGAAAAATATTCCAATCTGTATTGTAAAAAAGAATTTAAGACATAAAAAACACGATTACAAGATGTAAATAGTATAACCCTGTCAAAAGGAAAATGTTAGCATACATATGGGGAGTATATATAGGGTAGCTGGTAGGGTAACTGGTAGAAACATAATTGTAAATATCCAAAAAGTACACTAACTTAAAGGGGTTGTCCAGTGTGGGGGCACTTTTTTGGGGGGACCGGGGAGGAGGTGGCTGAAATAAAAGACGTTCACTCTCCTCCCCGGTTCCAGCGGCGGCTCACTCATCGCGGCGCTCCGGTTCCCGGCCGCTTCCGGGTGCCTGACGCCGCCCGAGATGCTACGTCAGCCACTCAGTAAAGGAGGCGGGATCCGTGTGAAGTCCGCTCGGATCCCGCCTCCTTCACTGAGTGGCTGAGCGGCCCTGAGACGTAGCGTCTTGGGCGGCGTCAGACACCCGGAAGCAGCCGGGAACCGGGGACCTGAGTGCCGCGATGAGTGACCCGCCGCTGGAACCGGGAAGGTGAGTGAACATTATTTATTTCAGCCATCTCCTCCCCGGTCCCCCCAAAAAAGTGCCCCCACGCTGGAGCACCCCTTTAAAGTATCTGTATGAACACTGCATCCCAACGCGCATTTTGCATACCAAATGCTTCCTCAGGGGGACGTGGTTATATTGTTGTCCCTGTACTATTTATACTGGCTGACCGATGTACCGCTGGATGTTTCTGAGTGAACGGCGCATGTCAATACAGATTGGAATATTTTTAGTGATTAATGACCATTTTCCTTTAGTATTTAGTTTCCTACCAGTAGTAAAGGGAATAAAATCAACAAAGATGGAATGTTTTAGGGAGGATTCTCCATGCAATAGCTTAACCATGCCTCTGTAGCTACATCCTCCATTAGCAACATAAATGATGTGACTTCTTCTTAAGAGTTAAAATCAACTAGGACGGAGCCCCCTCTCCCCAATGGTCCCATGGTAGCAGCATGGTCTGTCTCTAACATATGTATTCCCCTGCAGCTGGGGTGATAACGGCAAGTAGAAAACAGAGGAAGTCCTAAACCAATGTGAGACTCCAGTTGGGAGGATAGGGAGGAGAAAGGGAGACATCTAAACACTGCTACAAGAATGGCCCTGGAGGAGCTGGTCCACTCCACAGTTATAAGCTATGTTCTCATGACTTTTTTTCTCTCCTTTTTGGTTTTTCTCAAAATGATGTCAGTGATTTCACGTTTTGGGTGCCCGTCATTACAATGACGACTGTCTGTACATTATTCTAGTACGGGCCCTTTTGGTTGTAGTTTTTTGAAGGCCCATTGAATTTAGTAGTAAAGACGGTGAAAGGACGGTGAAAAAAAACTTCTAAAAAATAATGTACGTGAATAATTTGACATCTGCACAAACAATGGCAATTATTAAAAACACAATAAATAACCATAAGAAGATTGAATGGTGAATTTCGCTTCTTTAGTCTATTCTATACCAATACACGAACATTGCCTACTTTATGATTAGTAGAGCACCACGGTGGTTGCCCAATGTTGTCCAGATTGGGAGTAGAGATGATCGAACATCGGGATTTTGCAGGTTTGAGCGAACTCGAACCATCTCGAACCTGCAGCATTTGATTCCCGATGCCTTCCCGCTCCGTGGGGAAGGAGGAGACAGCCCGAGTACCGCCCTAAATCCTCCTCCTGTCTCCTCCTTTTCTACGGAACGGAAAGGCTCGAACCTGCAAAATCCAGATGTTTGATCATCTTTAATTGGGAGATGCAGGTCCTTGCATGTAGATGCGATGTTGGAGTTAATGCTGAAAAGCTGTGCTGAGTGTTTCCTAATTTTCTGCATCAATACACTACGGGGGACATTTATTATATGGCACACAGGCAATTTTCTGGAGCAGAGAGCCCCCTTGCATAAAATATATTCACAAACACAATGGGAATAATTAATTTGCAAGTGGGCTTTCTCAGCTGCTTGCACCAAAGGGGCGGTGAGGCGGTGCAACGGGGATGCGGCAGCATGCAGAGGGGGCATGGCTCTAAGCTGGTGTAGGCTTCACTTTGAGCACACAGTCGGGGTCTGGTGCGCACAGCATTTATCCAGAGGCATTGCACCTCTACATAAATCCTTAGAGCCTCTGCACTGCAGGGACATTTTTAAGCCCAGCACAAAAAAACACCAGACTTATTGAATGTCCACCTATGTGTCGTGGGCATCCGTCATTCCATTGACTTCAGTTATAATTTGGTAATAACGAACTTCTGCTTTTATTTTATTTCATTTGATTAGTATCAGTATAGTATGAGTAGTTATTTATTTTTTTAGTATCCATAGTATATTGGTAGTTATTTATTTTCTTAGTATCTGTAGTGTATCGGCAGTTGTTTATTTCATTAGTATTGCATCAGTAGTTATTTATTTGATTAGTATTAATATTGTATCAGTAGTTATTTATTTTCTTAGTATCCGTAGTGTATCGGTAGCCCAGAACTGCAGTGTAATGTCCTGTCTTTATACCACCAGCACACGCTGTGAATAGAGTATTTAGAGATACGTTTTCCTACCCATACTTTACCTTTATCAGCAGGACTCAGCGTCTGTAATATTGAATACTTCCTAACAAACTTCTCATGTTGTTTATCCATTTTCTGGCGATATGAAATTGAAAGCCAAATTGGTGACTTCCTATAAGCGGAGGATGTTTGGAGTTGTCAGTGGCCGCTGATAAGATTGTAATTACCATTCCCCATTATTAAGTAACTATATTTTGCTAATGTGTCTCCTGATGTACAAATGTGTTTTGTGTAGGAGCTGTAAGAGATCAAGTTAACGGGTGTTATTCTCCTGCTAGACAATAGCTTCTAGAAGATAGAATGAACTGTCACCATTACATTAAAGAACCTTAATGAGCCAGTAATGTTGTTATAATTGCCACATTGCGGTGGCTGTTAAAGTAACTATAATTGCTGTACTGTGGTTTACAAAAAAGCCTGCCTCATCACAAAATAGGAAGGAGGCTGTTCCCGGTGTGGGGCTTACATCACTATCCGTGCAACTAACTCTAGTTTTAATAGTTATCTAAATCGACAGCACTTTTTAATATAGGCACAAAGACGTGTTTATAAAAAGTGTTGTTATATGAAACTTTAATACCAGGACATAGTAAATATAATTATTAGTGTGGAGAGAGCATGCTCGGGCCAGCATAGTACTGGATCCAGCATTGTGGTGCTAGGGTAAGGGGGCGTTCACACAGAGCAGAACGGCGAAATTTTCTGCCGCGGAATGCCGCCAGCCTCCGTGTCATAATGACACTCTATGGGAGGCGGGCACGCTGCATCTATCGGCACTGAAGAATGAACATGTTCATTCTTCAGCGCGGGGAGAGGAGCCGTGCGCGCCTCCCATAGACTCCTATTATGACACGGAGGCTGGCGGCATTCCGCGGCGGACAATAATTGGCATGGTGGTATTTTAAACTTTTATTAAGAGGGGGGGTTTATGAGGGTTTTTTAATACTTTTTTAAAAACTTTTTTTATTACTGTACTTTTTTTTCACTGTACAAAGTGCAATCAATAGATTTCATGTACTGATCTATGCTATGCCATTGCATAGCATATATCAGTGTTATCGGTGATCTATACATAGTGCCTACCTGAGAGCAGACTATCCATAGATCGCCGAACTGACAGGACGGAGGTAAAAGGCTTACCCCTGCCATGCTGCGGGAGTCCCGATCACAAGCTTCTGTCACTGAGTACCTTAAACCTTTAAGGAGTTAATGAGACGCAGCTGCGGAATCGCAGCTGCCTCTCATTACCTCTGGCCCCGGACACACTGATGTGTGCGGGACCACTCTCATTGCAGTGGTCCCGCACACATCAGTAAGCCCCTCAATCAGGAACGTATACAGTATATACTTTCCTACTGCACAGGGTATGTGCAGCAGGAACGTATATATATATATATATATATATATATATATATATATATATATATATATATATATTGCTGACGGGAAGGGGCTAAAGACCAAATGGCCTTAGTGATGGAGCCTAGATATTGACCGTGCCCATTTAAGGGTCCTGCCAGGTCTTTACATAATAGAACAATTATTTAATGTGTAACTGTCATAACCTTTCAAATAGCAAGAAAAATGCTAAAGGTAACATCATTGCTGAATGAAGAATAGGAGAATATGTGATGTTATGTAGCATTTCGTAAGCAAAACAGAATGTTTTCAAGCATAGTCCACAGTTTATATAGATTGTTATAAATATGTTTCCCCTTTTTGCTTTAAGTGCCTAAACCTGGATATTAACTGTATTAGCTTTTTGCTGTGTTTACACAACGTCAGTTTTCTTCAATAAAATGTGTCCCTTTTTAAGCTAAAAGCTGTCTGCTATTGTACTGCTGAACCTGTGTGGTCAATATGGAGTATAATGTTGCTGAAGAGAAGAGTATGTGGAAGCGGCTGGCAATGTGAGATGAATGTAAGATCAATGTGAGGTGAGCAGGGGATGGTAATTGCCTCATTTTGGCTGAATTAGCTTACAGACATTCTGTGTCTCCATAGTATCATACAGTAGACTCCCGCTCATCATTTTCTATTTCCTAGAAGCATATTCACCCAAAATTGTCCTTTTAGAGTGAAGAGAATTGAGACTAAGGGATTAATTGTGCCACCAATATACCGGATAACAGGGTTCAGCCTCTCAGGCCAATTACGCAAGGTCTCGGTACATTTAACATCTCTTGTGCCTGTTGGGTATAAGCTTCTGTCTCTCCCAAGTCGTTTACAGACATAAAGTGGATACAGATATATCCGCTGCTGTCTTAAAAATAGCTTTGGAAATGCTTTTAACTTGTTTTGACAATATACATGATTTTTCTGTAGAACCTTCATTGATATACAGTGGTAATTCATTAACATAATACACTATGGGGGAGATTTATCAAACATGGTGTAAAGTGAAACTGTCCCAGTTGCCCCTAGCAACCAATCAGATTCCACCTTTCATTTTCTAAAGAGTCTGTTAGGAATGAAAGGTGGAATCTGATTGGTTGTTAGGGGCAACTGAGCCAGTTTCACTTTACACCATGTTTGATAAATCGCCCCCTATATGTTAATTCCATAGTTTCATCTAGGATTGGATATATACTATATACTTGATTTTTGAGTTTTGAATAATAGTATTAAAATAGGGTTTATACCCGATATAGAGTCATACAGGTCTGTACAGCACCATCATAGGGAAACTCTATAAGAGAACCCCTCCATAATACAGCATGCATTGGAGAAAACCATGATTTTATTCTTGTCGATTCATATGGAGAAAAGTTCAGATTTACATGGGAAGAAAGGATATGCAAAATAGCTCTCACACCACTTAGGCAAAGCGGTGTCCCTTCAAGTTAGTTCTTTTCTCCATCTTGGAGTCTTAGAAGATTGACTGGGGATCTATGCCAAACCGTACAATCTAGCCAAAGGGAAAGACTTTCCATCTGCAGACAGGATGTCAGTGTAGAGCAGGGTGTTGGCTGGCTAGTATGAGGCCTATCGACGTGGGCCTAATGGAAACTAATCAAGAGTCCATCATAAAGATGTGTGGAGGCTTAAAGGTCATCTCTGCTCCACTGGAATTCTGAGAAGAAAGAATATGCAAAATAGCTCTTAGCTATTTTGTATATCCTTTCTTCCCAGAATTCCCAGTGGAGCAGGAATGGGCTTTAAGTCTCCACAAATCTTTATGATGGACTCTCTTTAAGGAGAATTATAATTCCTCTGATATTATCACATAACCTCTTCAAGGGTACATTTTGGTTTCTTAAGATGACATCATCAGGCTATTGCTAAAAAAAAATTGAGCTGCAGTGTAGGCATGCTTCTGCTTAAGCACAGACTACAACCTCTTCTGTGCAATAGAGCAACCACCTTGCTGTATGTGATGTGATGGCTGAGCAAGGCATGCAGATAAAGGGGTTGTCCAGCGAAAAAAAATAAACATTTCTTTTAATTAACTGGTGTCATAAAGTTATATACATTTATAATTTACTTCTATTTAAAAAAAAATCTCAAGTCTTTCAGTACTTATGAGCTGCTGTATGTACTGCAGGAAGTGGTGTATCTTTTCGAGCCTGAGGGTATGTGCACACTGAGGAATCCAGACGGGTCACCTGCCGCGGATTTCGAAGCTCGCCCTGCTCGCATCTCTGCCTGTGCCATAGACTCCATTCTGTGCACAGGCAGATTATGCCGTCCACCCGAAGAAAGAACCAGATTCCTCAGTGTGCACATACCCTGACACAGTGCTCTCTGCTGACTTCTCTGTCTGGGACAGGAACTGTCCAAAGCAGAAAAAAGTTTTCTATGGACATTTGCTACTGCTCTGGGCAGTTCCTGTCCTGGACAGAGGTGGCAGCAGAGAGCACTGTGTCAGACTGCAAAGAATACACCACTTCCTGCAGGACGTACAGCTGCTTATAAGTACTGGAAGACCTGAGATTTTGAAATAGAAGTAAATTACAAATCTATATAACTTTCTAACACCAGTTGATTCGAAAGAAAAAAACAACAACCGAAGTACCCCTTTAACAGATCTATTGTAATCTATGGTAATTTCTATAATTAAAATGTCAGCCAGAGTCTGAGTGATTCTCTTCTGGAAAGTGTTCTGAAGAAGAACAAAGCTAAACACTGGGCGAGGGTCAGAACTGAAGTGTTTACTACAACTTCCCTTTATTCCTCTCAATTCTTTTTTACCTCAGATGTTTGTTTATCTCCTATAATAGATATATGAACACAATAACCCAATCTATATTCTATATAACCGATCAACATTCTATTGTAGCGAGGTCAGACGAATAGTTTGCACAGTGCAATGAGTCATGTCCATTCACCTTGGCCACTTATTCTATAGTAGTATACCACCTCTATTATCTATGACTCATTAGCATTGTCTCTATACTGAAGGCTAGTTCACATATCTGGATGTTACAAGGCTTCCTCTTTAATTACAGAAGGGTTACACTAATAGCGCTAACGTATAACCCCTTCTTACGCTTCCATCCACTTCACCAGCCAGTTCTTATATAGCTGCACTGGCGGCATTTAGAGCAATCATTGCCAACCGAGAGAGCTGGCATGGGACGGATCAAGATGTGCGAGACAAAATTACCTCTCTACTGTTCCGGGTCACTCCTCCTCGGGATTAGAGTTAGGATGACAAATAAATGCCACTGAATGGAGTTAAGTGAACTGCTACATGGCTCTGCAGGTTTTCAATCTTGTAGGCTCTAGTGTGACCTACAGTAGCGGGAGAAAATGAAGCAATTCAGCACCATGTCATTGCATGTTGTAAGTTATTTATCCCCTGCGAGTCCTCTATAGCAGACATAACACACCAGATTGTAACAGTTATTGTATTTCCAATTCTGTTTATACATTCCAAAAAAAAAGATATAGTTGATCACCTTAAATTTTTCGGAAATAGAATAATTGCACACACACAGATCAGCCACAACATTAAAACTACCTGTCTAATATTATGGGGTCACTGGTAAAACAGCTCTGACTGGTCAAAGCAAGGATTCTGAGCGTAAAAACATATGATCGGGTGCATTGCATTTTCTGAATCTGTTTGCTGAATGCTGGTTCCTGAGCTGTAGCTAATGATATCAGCCTCGAATTCGTAAATTCCCAAATGAGAAGACACACTATCAATCCAAGTTGTATCTATACCCTACAAATGTTTTATGTGATTCCCATTGGTGACACAGCAGACGTCTAGGTGGTAGTCCAGTCCTGAAAATATCAGAAGAAATGTAGCATAGATCACAATCTATACATATCCCTGTACCACACCCCTTTATGAATGTGTATATTGATGATGCTCCGAGTACATGGATCCATCAGCCACACTCAAAACAAACAAATATTCCAAGACATAAACCCCAAAAATTCCAAGACATGTAGTATGTGTTTGGTTTTATACCCCATGTATTGGCACCAGTCCTGTCCAGATGCATAGCAGCATATGCTCAGATATGGACTCCACTTATTCAGTGATGGGTTGTCTCAGGTCGTTCAGATCCTGTGTATGGTGGGGGGGGGGGGGCGCAGATACTAAGTCCTTGATGTTCTGTGATTGGTTGCTACAGGCATTTGCTATGGTGCAAATATAAAGGTATAAAGTAACTACAGTGGTAAATGGCCATTGACTAGCAATGAGCAAAACTCAAAACAGCATGCTCGAGTCCAATTATTCGGAATATGAATACTGGTGGCTGAAAAAGTTGGATGCAGCTCTAGGGAGGTCAGGAGAACCTGGATACAGCCATAGTGCATAGGTTGTATCCATGTTTTCCTGGACTCCCTAGGGCTGCATCCCACTTTTCCTACAAGCCTTTATATTTGCACCATCCTTTTGGACTCACTCTGCATATTAAAGGGAACCATTCACCCTGTGGCCCGGCAGAAACTGACATACAGTGACATAAAGGTCAATATACTTACCACATCGCTCCCGGTCCCGTCCCGGATCCCGTTGTTGACACGGAGAAATGGCCAATTCTTCTTCTCGCGCCCATTATGGTAATGAGTGCCGCCGGGTCCGAAGTCCAGCCTTCTCCCCGCCTCCGACACTTGATTGACGCTGGGTCCTCTTCCTCCTCGTCTTCTTTCTTCTCACCGGATCCCGAGCAGGCGCCGTGACAGTCGTTTTCGGCGCATGCGCAGTTCACAATTGAAGCCGCTCTGCAGCTTCACTGTTTACTGCGCGTGCGCCGATTGTCTCGAACACGTATCCTGTTTACCGCGCAGGCGCAGAAGAGGTGACGAGACCATCGCAACGGCGCCGGCGCGAGAATTCGTCAGAAGACTGAAGACGTCAATCAAGTTCCAGGAGGCATGGATGGGCGGCGACGAGAAGAGGACCTCATGAATAAGTTGGACTCGTCCGTCATTTCCTATGGACGTTGGACTCAGCTCATTACCATAATGGGCGGGAGAAGAAGAATCGGCGATTTCTCCGTGTCAACAACGGAATCCGGGACGGGACCGGGAGCGATGTGGTAAGTATATTGACCTTTATGTCACTGTATGTCAGTTTCTGCCAGGGGCCACGGGGTGAATGGTTCCCTTATAAGGGTAGCTTCACATGTACCGTATCGCTGCGTATTAAATGCTGCGTTTTTATCGCGGAGTTTTGATTTTCACATGATTTTGCACCAAAAACGCAGCGATAAAAACGCAGCGATACGGTACGTGTGAAGCTACCCTAAAGGAGAAAACTGCCCATTTTTATCTTTGGGCAGCTGGCAACTTACTACAGAACACTAACTTACCTCTTCACGTGCCCGTGCCGCACCACTACACCACCTCTAGAACCCCCACCGGAAGTCCAAGTCCTGATGATGTCACGACAAGGGGAAAAATACCTTCCTGGCTAATGGATTGCATGCTAAGCCAATCAGTGACTGCAGCGGCGTTCTGACCCAGTCACTGATTGGCTGACCGAGCAGTCAATCAACTAGGTTGTGACATTGTCTGGGAGGAGATCCTATGGTGGCGATCCGATGCTGGAGAGGCATGGGGAGAGCTGAGTTAAGCTTGTTTTTATGTCCCCCCCGGCCACTGTGGGGGGGTTTTAAAAGTCCCCTCACTGGATTTCTCCTTTAACTGGCTGTGTTTTACCCTGGTCTCTCCCCATTCTTTGCCTATTGCCTTACCCCATGGATTGTATGCCTTTCCTCTTCCATGTACATCCTGGTTTTGACCTTTGAGGTCCCCATACACTTTATTCAGGAGTATAAAATGTATAAGGTTCTCCCAAGACCCTACCGACAGATAATTTCGTTGGATATAGGGATCAGGCATGATGGAAAATGGCTGCTTCCTTTTTTCTCAGAGAGCTAAGTTGCTGCCAGAACTGGCTGGCAGCGGCTTACTCCTCCCCACAGAGAACACAGTATGCCCAACTTTCATCTGAACTGTGACCCTATGTGTTTTCTTGTTTTTTTTTCATCTTTATTCTCACACCTCATAAAACTTTAGTTCTGACCCAGAGGTCTGGATCAATACTTTCCAGTTCTGTTCTCACCGTTTCATAGTCTTGAAAAGGATAAAGGCACATACAAATATATAGCATACTTACATGTTATAATGGATTCTGCTGTATGCCATACAGACAAACAGAATTCTCTCTTCGTTACACCATAAGGCCATGTTCACACACCAATTTTTAAAGTGGAAAAAACAGCATTTTTTAAAAAAACAGCCGTCAAAAATGATTATGATCATTATTAGTTTTTTTGTGCCTAATAAAACTGAATGTAGCTTTAGGGTGGGTTCACACGTAACGGAATCGCAGTGGATTTCACGCTGTGAGTTCCCTGCAAAATCCGCTGCGATTTCCCTCCTGTCAGCTTTAATAGGATTACATACTCACAGCGGCATTGTCATCTCTCTGCAAGTATGTAAGCAGCAGCCCCCTTAACCCCCGCAACCCGATGCATACATTACCGGTCCCGGTGTCTGGACGCCCCACTCAGCCAATCACACCGCCCCACGCAGCAACAGAACAAGCAGGCATGCAGACCGGTCATGTATGCACCGGGCCACAGAGGTTAAGGGGGCTGCCGCTTACATATTCGCAGCGGGATGAAAATTTACACTATGGAATCCTGGTGGATCACCCGACACGGATTTCGCAGCTCCCCCTGCTCGCAGCCGTGCACATCTTCACCGGTCCCAAAGTTTTCATTCTATGGTTTGGCAGATTCCGCCGTCCGCTCATTCTTCGGGCGGACGACGGAATCTGCCAAACCATAGAATAAAGCCCATGGGGCCAGCGAAGTTGTGTGGCAGGTGATCCGCCGGGATTCCGTAATGTGCACATACCCTCAATGTAAATGCTAAACAGTGTGAGCCCAGCCTATATTCATACCTTAAGACAGATTTCACAAAGCGATTATCGGCCACATTCGGGTAATACTGGCTGTTACGGACAACAATCGTCTTACGGCCAACAATCGTGTAATAGAAGACACAAGGCACAATGTCGGCTGATCATTGTCTTTCAACATGTTGAAAGATTAAAGATCGCAAAAGCAGTGATATGCTGCCAAAAAGTGAGTCAGGCAGATGGTATTTTTTTTATACTGTGCTCATATAGCTGTCCCTGATTCTCATGTGGATAAACAGTCACATAACCATCATAAAAGAAGATCCAAGGCTGTCTGGCTGCAAAGTATACAGCAATGCTTTCCTAGCACAGGGTGAAGGCCCTCTGCCTAACATTACCGAACAACATTACCGGCATGCAGCTCACAGTCTGTGTGGAGAAAAGACACCAGTGGGGGGGGGAATTATTAAACTGGTGTAAAGTAGAACTAGCAACCAATCAGATTCCATCTTTCATTTTCCAGAGAAACTGTGACGAACAAAAAGTGAATTTGCACAAAAATTGTATAGGTAAACAGGAGTAGTAGATATGTGATACTTAGTCACCACCGTGTCCGGGACAAAGGGAGCTTAAAGTATTATTAAAGTGACAATGTGGTTGACAGTAAGTTATAATAAAACTTAGCTTTTATTTAGTGTTGTAAAATCAGTAGCATGAATGGACGAACATTACAAACAATTCCACAGTGCTCTCTGTGGGTGATCAAGGATGTTTGATGAGTCCCTGCCTATAACTACTGTGGACCGCCTGGTGTGGGCGTCCCCTAGGCCAGACGGGACTATCCCTACATACCCTGAAAGGATGATGTGTTGTGAGAAGTATATAGGTATGTGGTTTCATGTGACCTCAAATGTAAAAATGTATGATGAGAAGTATACCCTTTCAGCAATTAGTGATTATAAATTGTCACAAAATGTTGGACATCTTGCATGGGCAACCCAACAATGTGTGGAGTTGTTATTGACCCTGTTTCCGACGCGTTTCCCCCAGTCAGTGGTGCTGGGTTCTTCAGGGCAATAGTGGGTCAAATGTTATTTTACTGACATCATCAGAGGTAAGGTAGGTCACTAGTGGGGGAAAAAAAATCAAAATGAATTGATACATAGTGTGGTAGATGAGTATTTCTGTAGGGAGTATCTGAAATAAATACCTGTAGGCTGTGCAGATGTCTTGCCCCTGACGAGTAGATGTACCGAGGCAATTGCTATGGTAGGATGCTGGATGTACAAAGGGAGTTGCTGTGTCCATCCCCCTGCGAGTTTGTCTGTCCATAGAGAGTACAGGACAGGGATCCACAGCAGATCTCAGTGCGAATTTGCGGCACGAAATCCGCTGCAGATCTGTCAGGTGTGAAGGCACCCTTAGGGTAGCTTCACACGTACCGGATTGCTGCGAGTTTGCGGGTATGTAACTCTATTGAAATTCATTGTACCATATAGTACGGTTAAGTCCGCATGTAGTTGTTGCATACGGTGCGGTTAAAACCGCACACGACACGAGGAACACTGAACATGAGGAGAGCTCCTGACGAGATCTTCAAGTAAATAACCCTCTGTCTGCTCCCACCAGTCTGCGGCCGCAGACCTCATAGAATCAGAGTCTTCAGACCGGTGAGAGGTGGATTTCCACCGAATCTATTTTAACATATTTCTGTGAAAACGCTAATAAGCGCCACTAACTGTTGCAATTTATATTGAACTGATAAACAGAACAGTGATAACTGACTTGATCAAATATAGTAGTAATAAACCACGGCGACTTGCAAGGGCCCTGCACTAGTCGCATTGTTTATATGTTTTTATGAATTTTAATTTTGATTTAGATAAAGTGTTATATATACATATTTACTTGTGATTTAATTATACTTTGAGATAATATTTTAGGGGTATTGCTAGAGAGCCTACTTATTATACAACTACCATTATTTGCATAGCAGAAGCCGTTGTTGTGAAGTACGGCTGTTGTTTTTACATGGTGTGAACATAGCCTAAAGGGGTACTCCTGCAAAAAAAGAGTATTTGGGGGGATTGGCGGAGTGCTTCTTTAGTGGTATCTCAGGAGGTTTTGTATTTATTTAGTAACAAAAGATAACAGAAACTATACAAATTTAGTGTTGTATTGACCCAAAGAATAAAGTCAGCATGTTTCCTAGTTGATGATCCTGGTGGCTGAAGGCTGGGTTATCCATGACTGGGGTCAAGAGGACCAATCTAGGAGTAATCATTTTTGTTTAGTGTATTTTTAGGTATAAATGGTATTTTATGTACTATCTGACACTATTTTATATTTGTTTGGGTCCACACACAGATAGGGTATTGATTAGTGTTGGGTGAGCATAGTGCTCGATCAAGCATTGGGGTGCTCGGAGAAGGTGGCCATACACCTTGAATAACTGACGGCAGAATTTTGTATATTTGATTTAAACATCCCTTAAAGGGATGAACTATGCAAAAATTTGAATGTAAATATGTAATAGGTTAACCAAGCCCTCCACTCTGCCAAGCAGGGGGCACCTGGTTAAATGCTGGAGTCTCCAATCAATTTTAATAGGGTGCATCATTTGAGTCAAGCACTAGAGCATTGAAAAATACTCGACTCAACACTAGTATTGCTACAATTTATGAGCCAAAGCAAGAAGTGCATCCAGCATGCAACTATTTTTTTCCTTATTATGGGGAAGAATGTCCTCTTCCTTATCAGTCATTACCTTCCTCTTGATCAGCTTTGCAGAATAAGGATATAGTCACACATAGTATTTCCATCAGTCTTTTGGTCACTCTATTTTTAACGCAGGATTGGGTTGAAAACGACAAAACTATCTAAAATCTATCAATTATAATTTTGCCCTGTCAGTTCCACTCCTGGTTTTGGTTGGAAAACTACTAAACAAAAGACTGATGAAAATACTATGTGTGAACATAGCCTAAAAGGGTGTATTGGATTTACATTTGTTTTTGGTCTTACAAACCTGGTTACAAATCTGGTGTCCATAGGGCCAGAACTGTGACACTCAGAAACTCTAAATATAAAATGTAATTTCCAACACGTCGGCGATCTCTTTGTAATGTGTTAACCCTTAAAAAATCTGAAGGGATGGCATAACATTTTTGCATGTACTATATGGACTGCCTTAAGGCCCTATTCCACGGGTCGTTTAGAGGAGTAATATCGTTCGTATTCGGCCGATATCGGCCGCTACGAACAATATTCGTCCCGTGTAATAGAGTGCAACGACCAGCCGACATCGTTCATGTCGGCTGATCGTTGCAGTCGCTTGTTTTTCAACATGTTGAAAAACAAGCGACTGATATAGCAGCGATCTGCTGCCGTCGCTCCGTTGAATAGGAGCATCGGCAGCAGATGCTGCTATATCCTATGGGCTGCCCGGACGATCAGCGATCCCCCGGGCAGCCCCCCCAGCAGCTCCCCGCCGCCCCTCCCGCACTCACCCGCTCGCTGACGCCGCGTTGAATAGCGGCGGCAGCGAGCGGGGAACAAGGAGCAAACGAGCGCTAATAGCGCTTGTTTGCTCCTTCAAACGACTCGTGGAATAGGGGCATTAGAGATGTGTTTTTGGTTTGGTTGATGCGGTGTTGACCAGTTGTATGAACAGCTTTTGTATATTATTTTACAGGCTCAAGTACAGTACTTTAATTGTTTGTTATTTATGAATAGAATCTTGAAAAGATCAAAAGAAAGCAGGGCTTCTTCCTGGACTCACATTTTCTCGAGGGCGCTTAAGGATCAGTCTAGGGGGGAGGAGGTTGTGGAGAGTATAACTGTTGTGTCTACTCCCTATACTGATCAACATATGGCGAAAGCAAGAATCACAATGATGTTTGTAGGCCAGTGTTTTGGGTGTTGGGGTATTAGGGACCTGACAAGCTCATATATACACATATATATATATATATATATATATAATTTTTTTATTTTTTTTTTAAATGAAACCTTCATATTCTTCATGCTTAAAAGTTTTTTTTAAAGTTTTGTATCATCTCTTATACCCTTGGATAAGGTGCAGTCTTACAATACAGTGCGGTCAATGTGTGTTTTTTGCCTACTCCGTAGGAAATAAAGCTAGCTATAAAGGTTATTTAAGCAATGCAACAGAAAATGAGCATGCATGCTGGTAATCTAAGCATCTATAGTAGTAAAGTGATTGTGCTTTGCTAATGGAAATCTGTTTCATCAGCTTTGTAAAAGTTCAAACAAAATGAGTCTATGTTGTATCAGTAGTCTACCCCCCAGGCATCCCTCTAAATGATGAACTACAGACTGTAATACAGTGGATTGAATTTTGACAGACTAACATAAGAAGATTAGTAGGGCTGGGGGAGAATTCCCGTTCACTCAACAAAATAGATTGACTGTTCAATTTATCTACTGTGTGTATGTCCTAGCCGCATGTTTATCTCTCAAATACCCTTTAAGGTCAAGAGTCACATCAAATATAGAATAAAATCTAACTAGGGCCATGCTCACATGGCTTAAGACACCGATGGAATGGACACGGATGGAATCCAGGCCAGAGCGTATACTGTGTGTATATGCTCCGGGCAGGATTCCATTTATGCACATACAACGTATGTTTTGTATGAATCATGCAAAATACATAATGTGTGAACATGGCCTTAGGCCATGTTAACACAACGCATGTTTTATATAAATTATTACGGCCATTGTTGCAATTTGCAACAACTGCCGTGATTTATCCAAAACATACATTGTATGGGGACATGTATAAAAAGGAGTAAATGCCTTTTTTAGGCGCAGATGGGGCAGATCGGCGTAAAAATATTCGCATATGGTATTTTTGCGTATATTTTTTTCGCATCTGCCCCATTATCGCCAGTGGGGCGGAGAGGTGCATCCCAATTCATCAGAAATGAAGATCATCCGGCCGGTATTGCAGTACTGGCCGGGATGATCTTCAGTAACACCGGCCGTTCTGTGACCCGTCCGGTGTTTCCCAATGTGTGAGCATGGCCTTAACCTGTATTTGTAAGTTACATAGTCACTCAGTGACTGACACCAGATTGGCACTTCTTTCTAAAACTAATGAAAATGCCATTTTTATTTTATGCCTTTTTAAATAGAACACACACAGGCAGTATATATAGAAGGAATTAATCAAGATGTTCTTCCTCTAACAGTGGGAGGATATATCTGAATATTAATGTAATTATGCAGATTACAACTCCGAGTTCTGTTGATAATGCAGTTTCTCGGGAGCTCTTAAGAATCAGTCTTCACCTTGGGGTCAATGACCAATCAAATGACTGCTCTGCGTTACACAGATACTCAAGCAGTTAATGACATTCTTCTCTTTCATTTACTGCAAAGCCCAATCTACCCCTTCATTTAATTGTTATCACCTTTTACCTTTCTAATTGCTGCAAATTTGTTTTCTTTTATTGTTGATATAAAACAAGCATCAATGACATTTAATCATGGTGAACTTACATTATGCTGTATATTTCATAGATAAGCATTTCATTACCAAGTGTAACAATTGTCTGTTCCTTATCCCCCCCCCCCCCCCCTTCCCCTCGCTTTATAATAACCAAACAATTGCCTGGCTAAAATTGTCATCAGGCAGGTGATTACTGCAGTCACTATCCGTGCTTAAAGGGATATTCCCATCTCTTAGCCTGTAACAACTGGAGTCGTGGATCCACTGTGCAACCACTAGCAATGACGTAAGCCGCACCAGGGAGCAGAACCTAAGGGGCCGCTGGTCTTCAAGACGAGATGGACATGCTGCGGCAGGCGACCCCCAGGTCACTACCCCTGGCTTGGCTTGCTAGTGGCGGTGGCGAGGTGCAGCTGGAGACAAGTAGGCAGATAGACTGGAACTCAGCAGGAGGCTCGGCTGGAACTGAGACAGCAGTCAGATGGCAGGAACCAGGAATGGCTGGAACCGCTTGGCAGGATACACGACCAGGAATATATGGTTAGGATACACGGGCAGGATACACAAGCAGGAATATACGGACAGGATACACGGGCAGGACACACAAGCAGGAAACACAGTGAGCTGGAAGCATACACTAAGGAAAGCATGCAGAGGCTCCAACAGGGAATGTGAGGACAGGTGCAGCTTTATAGGCAGGTGATTATGTGCACACCCAATTAGGGATGCATTGTTCCTTTAAGTTTAAGCAGAGGCACCACGTGCGCTCCCTAGGAGATGGGGACGCACACACATGCAGGAGGAGGAGAGGAGTGAGGACATCCGTGAACATGTGCAGCCAGGGGAATGAGCCCGTTTGCCGCCAGGGAAGAGAGTGGCTACGGGAAGAGGTATGTGCCGTGATGCGGTTGTAACACAGCTTGTTATCCCCCTATCTTATGCCGGAGCTCCCACAACCCCAAGAACAGCCACACAATTGTTCCACAATGAACGGAACACCTGTGCAGCCACCTTGGCCTGGGCTTCATTCATCCTCTATGGGGCCTACAAACGCTTCCTTGTGCTGAAGTCGGAAATGTTTAGAATCCTTATGATCGCATTTGAGCGACAAATGTAAACACAGCAAACAATGAAGCCATCATTCATTTTGGTCTTTCAACATGTTCTCAAATCATCGTTGGTGGTTCGCTAAAAATTCTCAGATCACTTTGCGTAAACAGTCTTTTACATATTCATCCTATGTGTGAGATGGGCGTAAGCGATCTTAAAACGATCGTAATAACGATTTTTTTCAAACAGTTTATCTTTTCGTTTAAACACTGATCGTTATAAAAATGAAATTGTTGCCTCAAAATCATTAAATGATCGATTGGCGAATTATTGCTCCGTGTACAAGGACCATTACACTATATAGGATCCCCTCAGAACACCTGAGGCGAAAGCAACCTGACTGGCAGGGAGAACTGCCAGTCAGACTAGCTAAGCAGCAGCAGTGTTAACTCTGAGGTTGCCAGAAGCATCACAGGCAAAGCAGATGTGGCTGAACAAACCCAGACAGACATAGACCAGTGTTCAGACAGGGTTCAGGGCACTGCACAATACATACAAAACCCTGAATATCAGCGCTGTAGGGTGGACAGAATTCAGCACAGGCACAGACATGACACAATGCTGAAGTTCTAATGCGTCTATTGCCGCCAGAGTTCTAATGTGTCCTTCAAAAAACCTACTGCATTTTTCGTTCTAATTTTTGTATAAAAAGTGTTTGTTTAAACATCCCTTCTAGGGACGAAATATGCAAAAATTGGAAGGAAAAAATTTAATTGTTAACCAGGCAACTAGATACACATGAGAAATTGCCTTTACCTTGGGTTTAATTAAGTTAATGATTCTAATTTCTAGTGAAACCTGTTCAACCTACTGTAGTATCACAACATGCTATCAGAATGCTCAAAAGGCTTCATAAATATATTTATAACAATCAGACACATTGGCCTAGATTTATTAATTTGACATAAATCTGGACAATTGTATACACTCCAGCCAGAGCACCAGCTGGGGGTAAAGCACTGGAGGTGGGCCAGCCTGCCCCCAGTTGGGGGAGACACACAGCCCTCTGTGACGTGGCTTCATTAGAGTCAATGGAGCTGCATCATAGAGGGGCACGGGTTTGCTCCCACTGGGGGCGGGCCGGCTCACCTCCAGTGCTTCACCCCCAGCCGGTGCCTGTCAATAGAACGGCACCATACACGGGAACCAGGCCACGGTCCAAAAAAAGGACTATGGCATCGGCTTCCCTGGGCCGTTCTATCCATGGGCAAAACTTAAAGCGAATGGTAGCTGATGGTACATTCACTTTAAGTACTGAAATGTCCTCATTGATAGTATACACACAAACTGGATAAAAGTTTTAATGCTGATTATCCGTACAATGTTCTGTGATATAGAACTGTAAATACTCAATAAACCTTATGTTTGAGTACACAGTACCCAGTATGAGTGCACTTAATATGTCTTCTAATAGATTATTTTATTTTAACTTGCACCACCTAAGTGGAGTGCGCAACCATATTCCACAAATTGTATACACACAGTGACAGTCTGTCATGAAGCCATGTTGTTGTGAAAAGCTGGTAATCTCACACCATACATCTCAAAATAGGCTGAGCTGAGCGATAAGTTAAAGGGAATCTGTCACTAGGGTTATGGTGCCTTAAAGGAAGTTACCAGGAAGTAACAGTTACCAATCAGTGGCCAATGAGCAGAGGGTGCTGGAGCTCAAAAAAATCAAGGGCTGCTTAAAATACACATAAAATACTAGAGACTACTGTGCGGTGCTCAGAATCCTTGATATTCAGGAGGATATCTCCAGATCAGCTGCACAGAATAATGTAAATGATTAGTGTTGAGTGAGCATGGGGCACCTGGTTAAATTCTCTAGTCTCCCATTGATTTCAGTAGGGTTTGTTACTCGGGTCAAGCGATCGAGCATTGAAAAATGCTCAGCCCAAGTAACAAGCATCACTCTGTTTAGCTTCTCTGTCACTAGTTTATGCTACTTACAGTATAGGTAGGGCATTATAAACCTACTGAAAGAGTCTCTTTAAAGTGAATGTACCATCAGGTACATTCGCTTTAAGTGCTACACATGAATAGAACGACGCCGGCGTGGATAAGCTGCTGTTGCAATCCTTTTTTCGAATCGTGGCCTGGTTACGGCACACAGTGTCGGTCTATTAGTGAGCACTGTTCCAGGCTGAAGCACTGGAGGCAGGCCAGCTTGCCCCCAATGGGAGGAAACCCATGCCCCTCTGTGGGGCGGCTCCATTGATTCTAATGGCGCCGCATCTTTGAAGGGAGGGGGTTTCCTCCCACCGAGGGTGGAACGGTCCGCCTCCAGTGCTTCAGCCTAGGCCGGTAATAGACCAGCACCGTGCCAGGAAACAGGGCTGCGGTTCGAAAAAAGGACCGCGGCACCTGTGTTGTTCTATGTGTAACACTTCCAGCGAATGGTACATTTACTTTAAGCAACAACAGCTATGCTTTTTATATATATTATTTTTCAGCTAATAGCAAATACAAGAGCATTTCTTCTTTCTCTAATTATTCTTCATTCACCTTTTACTGCTAAAGTGGTAAGTGAATATAGTGACATATCTTTCCTTCCCTCATAGAGAGGATGTTTTAGACTTTCCATTTTTCTTTCTTTTCTTCTTTTTATCTTAGAAGTGCACATTTAGATTCAATTATTGCATTTCTTTTAATACATTTATATATGTATTGATCCAAGCTCTCCTGCCTAATCAATAAATATATTTTCTTGTGAAATGTCAATGAAAAAAACAAAAAAAGCATTTATTTTACCGCTTGTAAAGCAGCCTTTCCTTTGTGTCTTTCCTATCACGCATATTACATAACAAATACACCTTCACAGATGACCACTGTTTCCATTTACCACAACAGTGATTCCGTGTTCTGTTTAAATTACGCTAACGCTCATCCATAAGCTCATCTGAAAATGCTCTGTACTCCAACCCCAGGCCTGCCGTTCCTTTGCCGTGTATCATTGTTGCTCTCAAAGAAATCTAGAAATGACATTTGTGAGACTTTGGTATCCAGAAGACAGCAGCAACAAGGCATGATTGTAATTTATCCTGTCATCCTATTAAGTTGATTTTATGACATCCAACAAAAGCGTCGGCCATTATACGAAGCCTTTTTATCTCCATAGGTTCCGGTGAACGCCATGTGATACCTGCTTTTATGATTGACCTTGTGAGAAGAGTTCAGTTTAGGAATTTATGGTGACTTTTGTCATCGATGACCTATTTACAAGATTCACTGTCATTTAGAGCTAAGAAATTGTTCCCAACTCCAAAGACAATTTGAGCTGCTGACAAGGCAATCCCATAAAAATATTGCTTGTCCGCCGAGGTGTCCTACCAATTATCTGAAGTAGAAATTAATACTTTTAAAAGCTGCTGCTGCTTTTGAAGAGCTGGTGCGGTATATACCGTTGGTTTTTGCTTTATGCATTATGATGTATTAGTTTATTAAGCTGTTATCTTCTATGTCAGCATTTCAGTAAAGCGCGGCATATTGTCGAAGCGCTGAGGACAATGGGAAATAGGATTTTTTCACAATGGGGTTGGTATTGCCACCTCTGATTAGGATGCTTTATTTTTTATAACTGATGATTTTATTTTATTTTATTTTATTATTTTTTTTGCTAGGTCAATTGGCATTTGTCCTGACGAACAGATGTTAGGTTATGGTCACACTGCGTTTTTGCTGTCCGTTAATGGAAAAAATGAATGCAGTTTTATGTCATACGTCAGGATCCATTTTCCATTCAATAATCATCGAAACAGATCAATTTTTAAAAGAAAATTTTTAGGGTACTCAAAAAAAGTAGTTGACCACATTTTTTTTCTTTACGTTACAATTTAACAAGTAGAAAAGGCAAGTACGAATAGTCCCCTTATATTTTCTGTCCCATTCGAATCCACTTCTGGTTTTGGCACAACAACTGCAGTGCCAGTCTTTAAAAAAGAACGCTTTGTGTGTTTCCAGCCTAATGCTACGTTTACACGGAACGATTATCGGGTGAATTTTTGCGATAACGATCGCATTCAGCGATAATTGTTCCGTGTAAACGCAGCGAATGTTCAAGCAATTGGCTAAAAATCGTTCATTTTGATCTTTGAACTTGTTAATAAATCGTCGTTGATCGTTCGCAAAAAAATCGCAGATCGTTCTGTGTAAACAGTCGTTCACTGATTTTACCTATGTGCGAGATAGGCTTAAGTGATCGCAAAACTATCGCAAAACGAATTTTCTAAAATCTAAATGCTCATCGTTATAAAAAGAAAATCGTTACTTCGAAATTGTTAATCGTACAATCGGGCAAATTATCACTCCATGTAAACGTAGCATAAGGGTCCATTTACACAGAGAGATTATCTGACAGATTATCTGCCAAAGATCTGAAGCCAAAGCCAGAAACAGACTATAAACAGAGATCAGGTCATAAAGGAAAGACTAAGGGCCCTATTCCATGAGACGATTATCGTTTGCATAATCGTTAACGATTAACGATCTCAAACGACCTGAAAACGTTCACTCATTTCCATGGAACGATAATCGTTACTTATGATCGTAATTGCGATCGTTTTTCTTCGCTATTTATTCACTATTGCGTTCGTATCTATTGCGAACGACCGAACGATGTCTTATTCAACGCAAACGATTTGCAAACATTTTGCAAACGAGCAACGATAAAAATAGGTCCAGGTCTTATAAAGCGATCAACGATTTCTCGTTCGGTCGTTAATCGTTAACTGCATTTCAACCGAACGATTATCGTTTAGATTCGAACGATTTAATGATAATCTGAACGATAATCGTCCGGTGGAATAGGGCCCTAAGATTTCTCCTTTTTGAATCCATTCCTGGCTTTGGCTTCAAATCTTTGGCAGATAATCTGTCAGATAATCTTTCTGTGTAAATGGACCCTAATGCTGGGTTTACACGAAGCGATAATTCGCCAAATCGAACGATTAACAATTTTGAAGCAACGATTTGGTTTTTATAACGATCAGCGTTTAGACAGAGAAAAATCGTTAGAAGATTCGTAAGAAAAATCGTTATTGCGATCGTTTGTAAGATCGCTTAAGCCCATCTTTTACATAGGGAAAATCTTTGAAAGACTGTTTACACGAAGCGATCTGCTAATTTTTAGCAAACGACGAACGATGATTTAAGAACATGTTGAAAGATCAAAATGAACGATTTTTTTCTCAGCGCTTGATCGTTTGCTGTGTTTACACGGAACGATTATCGCTCAATGCGATCGTTATTGCGAAAATTCGCCCGATAATCGTTCCGTGTAAACCCAGCATTAGGGCCCTATTCCACCGGACGATTATCGTTCAGATTATCGTTAAATCGTTCGAATCTAAACGATAATCGTTCGGTTGAAATGCAGTTAACGATTAACGACCGAACGAGAAATCGTTGATCGCTTTATAAGACCTGGACCTATTTTTATCGTTGCTCGCTTGCAAAACGTTCGCAAATCGTTCGCAATCGTTCGCAATAGCGAATAAATAGCGAAGAAAGACGATCGCAATTACGATCGTAAGTAACGATTATCATTCCATGGAAATGAGTGAACGTTTTCAGGTCTTTCCCAATAGCGGTCGTTTGAGATCGTTAATCGTTAACGATTATACAAACGATAATCGTCCGGTGGAATAGGGCCCTAAAAGCCCTATTCCACGGGTCGTCAGAGGAGCAAACGGGCGCTCTCAGCGCTCGTTTGTTCCTCGTTCCCTGCTCGCTGCCGCCGCTATTCAACGCAGCTGCAGCGAGCGGGTGAGTGCGGGAGGGGCGGCGAGGAGCTGTGGGGGGGCTGCCCGGGGGATCGCTGATCGTCCGGGCAGCCCATAGGATACAGCAGCGTCTGCTGCCGATGCTCCTATTCAACGGAGCGACGGCAGCAGATCGCTGCTATATCAGTCGCTTGTTTTTCAACATGTTGAAAAACAAGCGACTGCAACGATCAGCCAACATGAACGATGTCGGCTGATCGTTGCACTCTATTCCACGGGCCGATTATCGTTCGTAGTGGCCGATATCGGCCGAATACGGACGATAATCGTTCCGTGGAATAGGGCCTTTACTTTAGCCACAATACAAGACAACCATTTTATTTGCCTTATTGTAAGGGTCCTATTAGAAAAAGCTATTTTTACCAATTAAAGGTTAACGACAAATTATCGCAAATGAGAGCTACTTGACATCGTTCACCATATTATACAGAATGATAGTTGTTGCTTATGATTGTTACTACAATTATTTACTCCATCTGATCCCAGCAAATGAACAAACAATGTGGAATTACACTGAATGTTTAGTGAACGATTAGCGAAGACTAATGAGGATTTTGATGTCAGCACAAAATCAATGATCAATGACACATGAACGATTTCTAGTATTTACATGAACCTATCATCATGTATTTACACAAAACTATCATCATAAAGGCTCCTCTCCTTTATGTGTTGACTGTATATTGTGTATGGTGCACACAGTTCTGTCTCCGTAATCCGTAATCTGCAAAAATTACTGACAAGCCATAGAAGTCTATAGGGGCATCTGCAATTTTTGTGGATCCTTCATTTTTAAGAAAGAAACTGTAATGTCCTGAAAGACTACTGAACATGTGAATATAGCTGTACCCTTAAGATACCTCTAGCTATGTATCCAAGCATTAGAATTTTTTTTCTCCTCTACCTGGCCACACTGTCAGAATTCACTTCCCCAGAACCCTTGTGGTTTGAAGTCTAGCACAGAACTGCCAAAATGATACTTTTTTGGCAGTCCTTTTGGCAGTTTTTTGGAGGTTTCCTTCTCCCTAAGGCTTCATTCACACATCTGCAAAATTTGCAATTATGGGCAAATTTATATCTCATTGATTTCTATGTCTATTCACACATCCACAAATTTTGGGCCTATTCAAACATCCAAGTTTTGTGGATACACCAATAGAAGTCTATGGGATGTTTTTTTTTTTTTTTCGGACATTACCTCTATAACATCTGCAAAAAAAAAAAACAGATCACCAATTCTAGCTAGTATCATCATTTTGACAATTTCTCTCTTGTTAGGATATGTTCCCAATGTACAATTAAAGGACAACTCCGTAGAAAAATTTTTTTGGCTTATTTAACACACATTACAAAGTTATATAACTTTGTAATGTGGTTAAATACCCGGCCTGGCCCCCTTCCCCCACTTTCCGACCCCCGACCCCCCACCCCGGAAGTTAAAGAATATATACATTACCTATTACGGTCATCACGGTCCTCTTCTCTGGTGTCGAGTGACGTCAGAGCTGGGGGGCGGTCCGGGTCTTCTTCCTCCTCGGCGTCTTCATTGAGAGTGAATGGGAGAGAAAAGGCTGCTGGTGCACATGCGCACCAGCAGCCTTTTCATTGGCTGGAGCGCATCACATGGCTTCCAGCTTGCTCAGCCCTGATTGGCTGAGCTTGCTGGAAGCCATGTGATGCGCTCCAGCCAATGAAAAGGCTGCCGGTGAGCAAGCGCACTGGCAGCCTTTTCTCTCTCATGGACCCGGAAGCAAGAGACATCGCTGGACGGCGGAGGCAGGTGACGGTGAGGCGGGCGAATGGAGTGGCGATCGTCACCGGAGGGATGGTGAGTATGGTGTCTGTGTGTGTCTGTGTTTTTTTTTGGGGGGGGGTCCCGCCGGAGTTGTCCTTTAAAGGGGTAGTTAATCCAAAATTAAAAAAAATCAAATTAACTGGTGCGGGAAAATACCGGAGATTTGTAGTTTACTTCTAATACAAAATCTCAAGGGTTCCAGTACTTATCAGCTGCTGTATGTCCTACAGGAAGCGATGTATTCTTGCCAGTCTGACACAGTGCTCTCTGCTGCACCCTTTGTCTGTGACAGAGCAGTAGAAAATCCCCATAAAAAACCTCTACTGTTCTCATTATTATCATACATCCACAAAATCCACAAAATTGGTCCATACTTGCGGATTCACAATTACAGACAAATTCATACTGTATTGGTTTCTATGCACCTATTCAAACTTTTTGAACCCGTGATCTATTCTTTAGACAACTGCAACTCCACCAAAAAGGATTTAATTAATTAAAACTCACGTAAGTATTTTCAGGTCAATGTGTTATATACACAAAGGGGGACATTTACAAAAGTCCTGCCCAAGGCATATGCTAGGGAGAAGGCACAGATTCGTCCCTTATCCCTGGCGTACGCCTGCCATATCCTCTGCTCGCCCGATGAGTGGGCGGGGGCATGGCGCCTCATTTATCATGATTTACACCAGCAGGCATAAATCATAATTCAAATCCAGGGGCAGGTGTAGATTTGGTACGCCGGGAGCAACTTCAGGCGCCTAGCCGTCCGTATTTCCTAGAAAAAAAAGGAGGTGGGGCCTCATAACCGCTCCCCCCCCCCCCCCCCCAAAAAAAAAAAAAAAAGGTTTACCTCTTATTGAGGCTGGGTATTATTGTAGGCTTTAAATAAAAGACTATTTGGTTGCAAATTATCCAACAGATGAAAAATGGAGCTTCCTGAAGAGGAGAGAAGTGGGGATTTTGCGCTGTCAGAATAGCAGTGTTTGGGGGATCAGGGCAGGTGAGTATGGCAGTTATTTTTATTGCACTCCAAGGCATTTAAAAAAACCTCCCTTTTCTGAAAAAATCCCTTGAAATACTTATGTTTCACATGCTTCATTTGGGCCTCTGCATGAGCTGAAACACAGCACTAATGTAGATAAAGTGTTAATGAACATGCAGATTCTTGTCTGCATGCAAGCTGTCCTCTCTCTTCAATTTGTTGTTGTGCATTTCATGGTTATCTTTTTCAGGTAGCATAATCTTTTTTTGTTTGTTTTCAAGAGCCATTTTTTTCTTTAATTATAACGTCAATGCAACGATGCAATGCAACCAGTGAATGCTGTAAAGAATATGGATACTTTAAACAGCTTCTAAATTTCTATAGCCTGTTAGACTATTACTGTACATCTGTTGAAATCTCTGGGTTGAGATTCCTGTAACACCCTGAGGCACACAGTAAATGGGCAGCTATATCTGTCACTAATAGGAAATTTCTATAACTTTAAACTGTTGTTTATGAAATGGTGTTGATTTCATTGGCTTGATAGCCACAAGTGAGCTATAGAATGAGATAGAATGCTATTCAATGGGTTGGTATACTGGGCTTTGGAGAGGAACTAAGTGCGTCAGTAGGGATTCAAGTATAAGAACCTCTACTGATCTATTTTCTTATGCATGTCTAATAGTCCAATTGTAGTAAGTAGAGCTAGAAGTGTCTAGTCCATTTTTTGGCAATAAACAAGGATGCTTTCATGGCAGATGACGCATGAGTCCCTAGTAAAAGCTACATATTCACCTCTTCTTTCATGCATCAAACCATTTCTATTTATGGAGGAATGCTTAAAATGTTATTCCCTACAGTCCCTACAGTCTGGCCTTGATTCGTGGCAGCTATAGTGGTAGGATGTATGGAAGATGTCTTACGAATACAGAATCTTGAACATGCTTGGGTTTGTCCGAATGTGGAAGCTCAGCATTTGACTACCTGTGGCTGAAGAAGTTAGATGCATCCAAGGGAGTCCTGGAAAACATGGATATAGCCATAAGCCATAGACTGTATCCATGTTTTTCAGGACCTTCCTAGGGCTGCATCCAACATCTTCAGCCACCGGTAATCAAAGATTCACTCATCTCTACTCACCTACTCAACATGTGCAGCTAACACTGACAACAAGATTGCAGTCGTAAACAAGATGACTTTCTTTACTCAGCTGCCAAGATGATGTGCCCACGTAGGGGTCCTTTCACATTGCCCGCAAACAAGACCCAATAAACTACATTGGTATTTGATGCACATTGTTTATAGGATTCAATTAGAAGCAGAACCAATACAAGGCGTAACTATGTGCGTGAGTCCTATTACCTAGTCATCTGTACATTCTCGTTTACATAAGAAGATGTGTGGGAAACTACAGACGCCTCGAATGGGATCTGTCAACGAACAAGAGATTTCTCGTTTGTAAGCTGATCGCTGACCCTTTGACTAAAGGCCCTATTCCACCAACAGATCTGACAACAGATTATCTGCCAAAGATTTGAAGCCAAACCCAGGAGTGGATCTGAAAAGAGGAGAAATCAAGTCTTTCCTTTATGACCTGTTCTCTGTTTATAGTCTGTTCCTGGGTTTGGCTTCAAATCTTTGGCAGATAATCTGTCGTCAGATCTGTTGGTGGAATAGGGCCTTAAGACTGCTTATGAGCAGTAAGGGTTTCTACCTGTCAATGTTTGTCAATGTTCCCAATGTTTGGTTCAGATTCCGAACACGAACATAAAAAAAAAATGATTGTGATTGGTTTGTGTTTGCCGAACATTCACGAACAAAAAACGAACATACAGTAGAAGCGTAAGTTTTGGTCTACACACAGGCGTACAGATTATTAGGTGCAAAGTATAAATTACGCAGTTACGTACGTTCGCAAGTTCGAAAATGATGGTTGTAACCATTCCAATCATCGAACACAAACAATTAGCGTCATGTTCATACGAACATGTTCGCTCATCACTATCAATAATAGGCCCTTGTGAAAGGACCGTACGGCTGCCCTTACCGGTGGCTTGGATAGTGTATGACACAGGAATTCTGTGGTTAGTGATTGGCTGCAGCAGTCACATGAGTATATGTGCAGCCAAGTAAACAAAACCAGTGGGAGGGACCAGAGTGGCACCATTAGGATTTACTAGGAAAAGAATGTTTCTATTATTATTATATGCCATTTCCCCCTTTAATTTTTTTTTTTTTCAGAACTCAGAAAACCCCTTTAATAATTCTTCCTTCGCCCTAGATAAAACACATCAAATTTTCATGAAACATGAAAAAAATAGGAATTTGTTTCGGTGAGAAGGTGCAGAAATAACTTTCGGTTTAAAATAGCATACAGTAATTACATTAAATTCTTACCAAGACGCATGCACCCAGACATTACAGTCATTCAATCTGATTATTTGGGAAAACAAGCAGTGCGTGGAAATCAGATTACATTTACTTTGTGCCAGTTTCTACTGGCTGACAGATTTTCCCTTCTACAATGTTTGCTGTATTGGCTGATAGATACATATCACACACTGCAGATTGATTGATGGGCTTTTTCTGTACTGGGAGCTAATACAGCTCATTTAACAGTGTCAGAGTCAGAGGACGATTTTTTTCAGCATTATTTAGTAAAAAGTGACACCGATTGGCCGGCAAGCTCAGCATGTGCTATGGGTTGCAGTCAGGTCCTATCTGCTGAACGCTTGAGGGAGGTTTTCAATACTATTACAAATATGAACAGGCACAATGGAAAATATTCTTGTTTCTGTCCAGAGTACAGATATAGATCTGCTGACCAAGAGTCACTTCTATACAGACTACACCACCAATAATAAAGAGCTGAACCACTCAATAAATACCAAACAATTGAAAGTTTTTTATATTTATAAAAATGTCCAAATGTCGTGAATGACTGTCTGCAACTGCTAACACTCAAATGGGGGCTAGAGATGCTCAGGTACAAGTATTCTTTAGGCTGGGATCACATGCTGTATGAGACGGCCGTTCTGTGACCCAGTTGTGTCACAGAACAGCCGGTGTCAGTGAAGTTCATCTGTTGAATTGGGATGCGGGCGCATCCGTGTGTGCCTGCATCCCAATTCACCATAGAACACAATGGAAAGTGTGGCCAGAGCCGCACTTTCCATTGTGTAAACTGTCAGACATGTCAGTTTTCCATGCAGCCGGTTGAAATCACAGCCAGAGTGTATACTATGAGTATACACTCCAGCTGGGATTCCCTCTGACTTCAATGCAAGTATCTTTTCTATTAATCACGGCCGTTATTCCAATTTGCAACAACGGACGTGATTAATAGGACAGATAGATTGTGTGAACATAGCCTTAAAGTGCAAATACTAAATACAAATACTGTAGCAGCAAAGATACAGATAAGTAAACATTTCAATTCTCAAATACACCAAAAAGCATATATCACAGTGCAAGTGCCAGTAATAAAGATAATCAATGTATAAGCTATACCTGCAAAGCGTTATGGTATGGTCCACACACAGCTCCCACCCCAACGCATGTTTCGGCAGAATGCCTTTATCGAGCCCCCACCCCTTGCTAACTTTAAATCTTTGCATAACTCCATTAATTATTTCTATTGACATGTTTTTGAATGCAGTTTTTTTGGTTTCCTTTAACGAGTAAATGGGCACCTTTCAAAAAACTAAAACGTTGCTTATCCCCTTATCGCATATTTACATGCTTTTACGTTCAAGGTAAACATTAGCGCAACCTCACTTACATGCATGTAAATGAGTTGATTACGCACAGTGACAGTTTAACTTTGAGTGACAGTGAGTGGTGACAAGTTCCAGCACTCTACCTATAGTCAACCGTGTTACTGTACCTGATAGTCGTCTCTATCCCCTGTTGCTGTACCTAAATGTCACCTCGGATACTGTACCTGATCACCGCTCCTAGTTGTTGCTACCGGGATACTTCCCCCAGAAGCTATGACCAAAGATACAATTGAATAGGGAAAACCTTCTCCACCAACAGGCATGTTACCAGTAAGCCTTTGATAACCCTTTGCCACAAAGGAAGAAACCTGTAATTCCGCTACTACCCTAGACCCCCAGGAATGTTGTGAATAACTCCGCCACCCTAGGACATATCAATAACTTCTAAATAGAGATGAGTGAACCTCAAGCATGCTCGAGTCGATCCGAACCCGAACTTTCGGCATTTGATTAGCGGTGGCTGCTGAAGTTGGATAAAGCCCTAAGGCTATGTGGAAATCATGGATATAGTCATTGGCTGTATCCATGTTTTTCAGACAACCTTAGAGCTTTATCCAAGTTCAGCAGCCGCCGCTAATCAAATACCGAACGTTCGGGTTCGGATCGACTCGAACCCGAACACGGTTCGCTCATCTCTACTTATAAACCTTATTAGACTATCATGGATATGAGAGGGGTTTTCCAGGAAAAATGCACTAATGAGCAATCCACAGAATAGCTCATCAGTGACTGATCAGCACCGCACTAAACAGTTTCACTCCATTCAGTGTGTGGTGGTGGTGGTGTGTAACTGCAGCTCAGCTCCTATTCTCCTTAACAGGAGCTGAGCTGCAGTTACAGGTCTCCACTGTTACACAATGAACAGAGATCAACTCTTTTTACTGTGTATTGCAGCACAGAACAGCTGATTGGCGTGGATGCCGATTGTCGAAACCCTGACGATCAGCACATTTTGCCCGGAAAACCCCTTTATGGTGCCTTCAAATCTACTGGATCTGCAGCGAATTTAACGCTGCGGATTTGCAGCGAGATCCGCTGCGGATCCAGTCCCATTCATCCCTATAGAGCACATACTCGCAGTATGTGCGTTAACCCCCACCGCCCGCAGCCGAGAACATATGTTACCTGCTCGGCACCGCAACTGCATGTGAGGCTCCCGGCTTCCATCGGTCCTGCTCAGCCAATCAGTGCACGGCAGCACTGATTGGCTGAGTGGGACCGGAGCCAGGAGCCTGCCATGCAGCCACGTTGCCGAGCAGGTAATGTATGCTCTCGGCGGCAGGCAACGGGGGGGTGGGGGATTAACTCACATACTCACAGTGGGATGTCAATCCCGCTGCACGTATGTGCTCTATAGGGATGAATGGGACTGGATCCGTAGGTGTGAAGGCACCCTTAAACGACATTCATGAAAGGTATTTACCCCTGGTAACGGTAAAGGGCTATCCACTTACCAAGCACTCCATTCCTCCAATACAAAACTACTCCTAATGTGGCACCTAATAGAGTTACACTGGAAAAGTTACTCCTGATCCACACAGCAAGCGGTTTATGAATCAGCACTGCAGTGGGGATTGGAACCATAATAGGTGCCCAGTAAAGCGCAGAAGCAGGGCAGCTGATTTCCCCCACAACAAGCCTTATAGTGGGAGGAGAAAATTAACCACAAAGTCACACAAAATTATGTGGATACTCTGTATACCTATCATTGTGTATTGTGTATTTAGGGGTATTTTAGCCTTAAATTGTACCTATCATTTAAACAAACTTCTGACATGTTATAGCAACATATCAGAGGTTTGTATCGGTGGAAGTCTGGGTGCTGAGACCCTCGACGATCGCTATAAGGGCTCAGCAGGGCACACTCTGCCCCATCCCCGCTTCTACCAGAAGTTCCATAAGGTCCACTAAAATTCCATCTACTGCTACTTTAGCAGGGAGAGCGGAGATGGAGGGGCAGTGGGCTTGCCGCTTAACGCATCTGCCCCTTTGTTCTAGCGTTTAGTGGGAGTCTCGGCTACTGGACACCCACCAATCCAAACATATCATGCTATGACATGTCAGAAGTTTGTTTAAATGATAGGTACACTTTAAATGGCAATATTTCAGGTAAAATAAGAGAGAGAGGGAGAAAGAGGGAGAGAAAAAGAGAACCTCTATTCTCTTGTTGACATTGGACCCCAAATAATCACTTATGTTATTGATATGTGATAACCATCTCTTTTGGGTGAAACTGGTAATGTCAAACGCTTCTTTACTTGCCAGTGCTGTGAAACAAGTTCAGTAGAATGGTATACCGTTATGCTATTTAAATCTTTATTGTTTCACCTATGTGTGAGACATTTGGATATAATATCACAAGTAAAACATGAATGTTCGGCAGGTGCCTTTCTTTAGTTTTTTTTTCTTTTCTTTGTACTTATGAAAAGTTGATTGTTAATGTATTAGGGTATTAGCTGCTCGGAAACCAAGTAGGATAATGATGCAAATAGCACCACCAAGTGTCAACTATCTGAAACGGAGTCAGACCTATACTATGCTTGCCAGTGACCTATTACCTGAAAATAACAATCATCCTTATATAATCAGTATACACTGTATAGTCTATTCTTGTAGTTAATCTGAAGAACAATTTTTTCACTTTAATTCCCTCTATTCTTAGACCAACATGGACCATTTTACAAATATCCCAGACATTACACGTTTAGAGCTGAAACCAAGTGAACCGGACAGCAAAACAAATAGCTGCCTGGCTAAAAGAGTTAGTGTATGGCATAGGAAGTACTTATTTAAGGCTCCGCAACAGAGCACAGCAATACACAAGCCGAGGCGCAACTCTAATCTTGTTTGTTCTCTACCTAATTGGTTTTGCAGCCTTGTTTTGACATTTATTCTAAGAAATGAAAAAATGGTTTGGAAAATAAGAGTAACAAGCTATATACAAAGAAGATTTCTGTAATCAGCCGCGGGGTTTAGGAAGGAATTTGTGGTTACTAACCACTACTGCATTGTATTTCAGCCAAAACTAGCCTTTACCAGGGCAGACATATGGGTGTTTTGCCTAAGGCTATGTTACCACCTCGGGAACATATCGGGGAAACGTGGCCCTCTCGTTTAATAATAAAGATCATGATAATGTTGATCCTTATGGATCTATAATGTTGGTCTTGTAACACGTTCAAGGCTTCCAATTCCAAAGGCATCATAGCAGCCCCACAACATTATGGATCTTGACTATTTACAGTCTTTTATTTTATCAGCTATAAACATTACACTGGAATACATTTTCATTGACCTCTAGTTTAGTTTCAACTGTCCGTAGAACATTTTCCCAGGATTGTTCATTTTCTGTAAATGTAAATTTTGGCAATGTTGAGTTTCCTTTTTTTTTTGTCTTTAAGCAATGGGGTCCTCCTTTGGTCATACAGCCTCTTTTTGTTCATTGTGTTTGGTTCCAGTTGAGACCATTACTCTGGGTGTCTCCAGCTCGGCCTGAAGTTCTTTGACTGGTGCACATGGTCTTTTAGCAACATTCTAAGCGTAATTTTCTACAGTTCTCTCATCCATTCTCCTCTTTCCAGCTTCTCCTGGAAGGTTCCATGATCCATGAGTGATCCATGAGTAGCATTTGAGAACATTTCAAACTGCCCAAGTCTTGTTGTAACAGTAAGCGGTCGTGTCAGTTATCTTACAACTGCTGGGGTCGCACTGCACTTCAGTCATCTATTCACTCTCTTGCTCTTTCTTGTCTTCCGGTCTTCCAGTATCTTCTCACCTGTGCTGGGCTGCCTAGGGTATTAGGCTTCGCAAGTTCTAGTGAATTATAGTCCTGAGAATATTTATAGCCATCACCTCCAGACCTCTGTACTTGGTGTTGTTTCAGTCAGTAACCAAATCTGTGCTTCTTGGCCATTTGCCACTTTCCTCATTTCTAAGTGTCATTCTAGCCGTTTGGATCTTTTGTTTAATCTCTGGCTCTCTGCTCAGCTTTACTGATCGACGCCATCACATTGAAACATTGCAGTTTGCCCACGGAAAAAGAATATCTTTTGCTGGGCTCCAGAGCTCCTTCATTCCTTTCAGTTGGTGGTCACTGGGACCTTCACTGAGGGAAGGGACCTGGGAGTTTCCTGCAGAGAAGCCCATCCTGCCTTGTGACGGGCTCTGGTGAGAAGGTACACCAGCACTCCTTGGTAATCCAGAGGATCCACCTCCTTGTACCTTGTCCATCCATTCTGATCCTTTAGACTGCTTCTGTATGGTGATAATAATATTTCTGGTCTGCTCAAACAGCTCGCTTGTCTTTGTTACTGTAAACAATGAACAGGTAATACAACTAGACCTTTTGGAGCATTAGAGGCAACTTTTGGATGGAGAGAGCTTAGGTTGAGTGCCTGAAATCTGTGAGACCTGCTTGCCTCCTCCACACCATGCCTGAAAGCTAAATCAAGGCCTTCCTCTGACCAAAAGGGGAAGGGAAAGTAGGTCCCTGTGTGAGTACTGCTGGTGAACAGGCTAGTTCTGGAGCCATTCCCCAAAGGGAGAGAATGAGCTGTGCATCATTAGTAGTAGTAAGTAGTAGTAGTAGTAGTAGTAGTGGTAGAAGTAGTAGTAGTAGTAGTAGCAGTAGTGAGATTAAAAAAATAATTTTTGTTGTAAGCTGAAGGGTGACAAAATCATGCAGCTACACTTTAATATTTAGGAGCGCCAGTAATGGTGACTACAACTAAGAGGGCATTGACACATTCCGTGAAGACGTACATGGAAGATGTGTCGCACAACTGTACAATAGTGCAAAGATTTAAACTGTTTTGGAGCTCCTGGCATCATAATGATAAATGATGCCGGGAGGTCCGTGATTCCGGTTCATAGGACATCTTCCTGCCATAGACCGTAATCATGGGATGTGTGAATACCCCCTTAGATAGATTTTTGTTTGTAGATCTCCACTCTATGTATCAGATGATCTTCTATTAATTTAGGTGGTCAGAATGTAATACCGCAGTGTCTGCTACAGGGTAAATATATGGCTGGGTGCAGCTTTTTCAGAATCAGTTAATTCCTGGGCCAACTTCACTGTAGATAAATCCTTTAAATAACCATCATACATTTTCATAATATGTATAAATTATTGATACACATCAAGTATTACATCTCAGTTTGCCCATTTAAAACTGGTGCACTGAATAATGCATGACCTGGTAGCCCCTGTTCCATAGAAGTAACCAGGGCTCCGATAAGAGAGAGTTAAGCCCTAAGTGCATTATCAGCAAAGTCTATCTGAGAAAGGTGATTAGACAGAGAAGCAGCCTTTAAATTGCCTGAGAAGTGATTTTGCCAATGTAATGTAGTAGTGATTTAACCATCAGGCCATTAGTTTTCCTGTTTACTTGTAAGTGCACACCAACAACTTGCAAAGTATAGTTAGCATCTATTTTTATCTTGCAGTGCTTTAAAGAAATTTATTGTAGCAAGCCATTGCCGTTTGCTATGTTTTATAGACCTACCTAGCAAGAAAACAATATAATAATTCAAGGCCAAATTGTGTCTATTACACTTTGTTTATAAAGAAAACGAGGAAGAGCAAAAATAAATTCACCCGAGCACCAGAAAAATCAGGAATCAAAGAAAAACAAAAACATATTTCTGATTTTTAAGGTACAATGTGTTTGATCTTAAAGGGGAACACCTGTAATTTATTTATTTTTATTAATTTATTTATTTTCATATCAACTGATGTCAGAAAGTTGTACAGATTTGTAAATGACTTCTATTTAAAAGTCTCAAGTCTTCTAGTATTTATCAGCTGCTGTAAGTCCTGTAGGAAGAGTTTTCTTTCCAGTCTGACATGGTGCTCTCTGCTGCCACCTCTGCCCAGGTCAGGAACTGTCCAGAGGAGTAGCAAATAGAGATGAGCGAACTGAGTTCGGGTTCGAGTCCATCCGAACCCGAACGATCAGTGTTTGATTAGCGGTGGCTGCTGACCTTGAATAAAGCTCTAAGGCTATGTGGAAAACATGGATATAGTCACTGGCTGTATCCATGTTTTCCAGACAACCTTAGAGCTTTATCCAAGTTCAGCAGCCCCCGCTAATCAAATGCCGAATGTTCGGGTTCAGATGGACTCAAACCCGAACCTGGATCGCTCATCTCTAGTGGCAAAGGTTCATAGGAAACCTCTCCTGGACAGTTCCTTTCATGCACAGAGATGGCAGCAGAGAGCACTGTGTCAGACTGGAAAATGTCTTGAATAATGCACTAGACAGTTATTAGACTGTTGCAAAAGAAAAATATTAAAGAACCCCTTTAGAAATCTTCCAAGGAATAAAGTTTTCCAATCATACAGGCCAGCTACCACCTTACCTTGATGCATCTATTATGCAAAGAAATTACTTTTTCACATGTACTTTTGTTACATTCTTCTTATAACTTATCTCTCCCTTCCTCCCTATACACATGGACATTTGACCATGCTAAACATTCTTGTGTTCTCTATGAGGAGGATTAAGCCATGGCTCTGGCAGCGGCTTATCTCTCCGATTCCATCACGCCCGACCCCGATCTCCCCTGATATTATTTATTAATGAATTTTTGGGAAGACCCCCCCCCCTAGACATTATGACATCATAAAAAAACTTTTGACATGTCATAGAGACATGTCAAAGGTTTTGATCGGACACCCCCCCCCCCCTTTTTTTCCTTTTATCTCAAGTTTACTTTATAAGTTAGCTATTAGCAATAATAGTTGTTCTATATTGAAATTACTTTATAAGAACAGCTGGACTTCCTATGGTTAATCCACTAAATTGGACTCTATATCTCGGACACTGTTCCTAGGCACTATCATCCCAATTTCCGCTCCTTCCTTGTAAATCTATGTTCATTCACTCATGCTTGCCTATGTATCAACGGAATACAGTTCGTTTTTGCTTATATTTATTGTTACACTGGGCATGTAAATAATGCTAACCTTTATTTGTGAAAATTTTAAATAAAGAATTGTTAAAAAAAAAAGTTTTGATCGGTCTGGGTATGAGTGTTCACACCCGAACTGTTTGTGAGAACGAGCCGGGAGAAGACCGTGCAAAGCGTGGTCCTTTCCCGGCCCTGTCACGTGACGTGTCAGGCTCAGGCTGGGTTCACACTATGTATATTTGAGGCTGTATTTGGTCCTCATGTCAGGTCCTCATAGCAACCAAAACCAGGAGTGGATTGAAAACACAGAAAGGCTCTGTTCACATAATGTTGTAATTGAGTGGATGGCCACCATATAACGGTAAATAACTTCCATTATTTCAATACAACAGCCGTTGTTTTAAAATAACAGCACATATTTGCCATTAAATGGCGGCCATCCACTCAATTACAACATTATGTGAACAGAGCCTTTCTGTGTTTTCAATCCACTCCTTGTTTTGGTTGCTATACAGCCTCAAATATACGTAGTGTGAACCTAGCCTAATAATGTAAGTCTATAAAGCCCAACTGTTTTCACTGACAGTGCGGGGAGCTGATTGTGCTGTAGTACGGCCCTCTCTCTGCTTTTTCTCATGATCGTTATGGGTCTGAGCACTCAGACCCCGACGGATCAAAACTTTTGACGTATCTCTATGACCTATAACAATCATGAGAATGAGCAGAGAGAGGGCCGCACTACAGCACAATCAGCTCCCCGCACTGTCAGTGAAAGAGGTGGGCTTTATAGACTTACATTACATCACGTGACAGGGCTGGGAAAGGGCCAGGGTCTTTTTCCGGCTCATTCTCACAGTCAGTACGGTTGTGAACACTCAGACTCGGACCGATCAAAACTTTTGAAATGTCTCCATGACATGTCAAACGTCTTTTATGATGACAGTGACACTTTAATAAAGAGAGAAAGTTAGTTCAGACTTTTTTTCTTAATAATACACCCATCCGAATACGGTTGAACATTTCTTATCTAACAGTATTACACTCCAATAACTTAAATTGATATATATCACAAGTTCAATCCAATAACTTAAAATGATATATATATCACAAGTACAATCCAATAACTCAAATTGATATGTATCACAAGGATTTACTCCTTCCAGCAAGGTATCATTCGAGCCCTGGTATATTTCATTGCATTAAATAAATTGAAGACAGTTTTTTTTATCCTATCAGGATGATAAATCAAAACTGAATTCAGGTAAAAATAATTAAAGCTAAAATGTGATGCAGACTTTTATCTTGTCTTCTTAGTGCCTGCCTTTGGTAGTATAAACAGAGAGAGAGAGAGGAAAGATTATCTAAAGGTCACGCTGTTTGTTAATGAGAACATGTGCATGAAAAAGTCTTCCACACGACCTTTGTTTTTATTCGTCTCATCTCCTGCCGAGATGCACCTGGTAAAAGATGATGATTTCACTTCCATCATGCCGTTTTGCCGTGTAAACTCGCCATACGCTCCATATCAAACTGGAAGTGACTTCAGTGCTTATGAATTAGTAACTATGGTTTCTATGCTAAAGGCATCCTGAATTTCATAACAGGTACATAAAGTGTTTGTGTCTCACTGCAAGAAAATGAAAATAGAATTCTATTAAAAAAATGCCTGACATATTGAGAAAATACCTTTAAGCCCTGTCCTGTGTTTTGTACATAAAGGTAATGAATTCTCCCTTGCCAGCCTATCATCCAGTGCCGTTGCTAACTTAGAGGCAGGCCACGCCACTGCTACAGGGCCTGTTTTCTAAGTGGGCCCGCAGGCCTGTGGCGCCACCCTGGCTTCCTGCCCTGCCAGTCTCTCTTGCAGCCGGAGGCAGCATTGCATCTCCAACCACAAGAGCCCCCCCTCCCATACACATACACACCTGGCCCCATGCAGTCCCTGATGTTTGTTCTCCCAGTGACGTCACTTGTGCGCCAGGGATCTGGGAGAATGAAGAGGCGCCGGGCCAGGTAAGTATGTGTGTGATTGGGGTGGGGGTGGGGGGGTGTTGTAGCTGTACAGGATTCATGGGGCCCCAAACATTTTTTTGTTATGGGCCCCATGAGTCCTAGCTAAGCCATCATCATCCTCATTTCAGTAGTTGATTGATGTTTTTCCTGTGCATAACTATGTGACCCTGAAGAAAGACAAAAAAAAGTTATGGTCCATGCTTCTAGTTCTTACAGTGAATAATGGGTTACTATGCATTTTGAACAAATGCACTGACAAGTTCATGGCAGCCTCTTTCAGGTCATTTCCCACACTAAAATTGGGTCTACGTAGGACTACGCAGCGTTAATGTCCCATACGGCAGCTTAATGTTTTAGATCAATTTATTAAATGGGTCACTATGAACTATAGATTAAATGTGGTGTCTCTTGGGCTCTATATAATTTGAGTAACTAATTGTAGCACAGGAGATCATTGTGGTCAGTAAAACATAAAGGACTGGCACCAACACAGAGAAAAAATATATGAAGGAAAGATTTGCACCTCTTTCTGTTTTTGAACCCAATCCAGGTTTTGACTAAAAATATTTAAAAGTGTCACTGTCATTATAACTTTCAAAATCTAAATCAACAGTAGATGTGATATAAAGCAAATTTGCAATTTACATTTTTTTTTGTTGTTATGCTGTAAAACAAAGCTGAACTTACCAGAAATCCAGGTCCAGTCTCTAGAAGGTAGATTTTCTAACTTGTGCTGGTTGGAAAAAAAAACAGACTAAACCCAGGAATTCCGGACAGTACAGAGAGTCACGGCTTAATGCGTCCATCAGTCACATGACTGTCTTCTCTGTGAGTTTCCTGTTCTTTGAGAAAAAAAGTCAGAAAACAGGAAGTGCCGTGTTCTCCATGATACCTAAAAAAAAGAAGAATTCATATTGCAAACTTGCTTTATATCACATCTACTGTTGATTTAGAGTTTGAAAGTTATAATGACACTTGTCACTATAATGTCACTATAATGTCACTTTAATAAGGACTAAATACTATGTGTGAAGCCAGCGTAAGAGCACTGTGTCGATTTTTTTCCTCTTGTAGAAGGTACAACACAGATGCGTATATTTACTAAAGGCCCTATTTCATGGAACGATTATCGGCCGTATTCAGCCGATATCGGCCGTTACGGACGATAATCGCCCTGTGGAATAGAAGGCAACGATAGTATTAAAACAGTAATTACAAAGAGGCTACAAAATTACAGATAAAGTCTGCCAGGGACTTGTTTACATCACCTGTCTAAGAAGGCAGGGGGGAGAAAACGGAGACAGAGAGAAAAGCTCACACACAGTTTTTTGTGCTTTCAGCAGAAATCAGCAACTTAGAATTGGGGGAAGGCAACTAAATAGATAATAACAACGTTTTGTTAGGAACTCACCTGCCGGGGCTCCTGCGGCGTCCTCCTCGGTCCGGGCTCTTTCTGTCGGCGCTAGGACTCAGCGCCGACACGGCCGCCAGAGCCGAGTGACGTCACGGAGACCTGACGGCGTCCCTGGTAACCAGAGACGCTGCGGCTCTGTGTCACTCATGGCGGCCGCCCAGACTGTGCAGCTGGACGGCATCACGCTCAGGCTGAGAGGCGGATCGCTCCGCCACTCAGTCTGTAGCATGCCAGCTGCTGTGTATCTGGGATCAGAAGGTCGGACCAATGGTGTGCTGGTCCGGCCTCCTGACCCAGTATAAAGTGTAGTCACTGCCAGCTCACATTGCTGGCTATTGGTTGTTCTGATCCCAGCTCCCCAGTTCTTCCCTGCATTCTGCCCGATTCCCTCTCTATTGCTCTGCCTGGATTCTGACATTTTGCCTGTCCCCTGAGTACCCGCTTCTTCCTGATTGTGTACTGCCCGTTCGGTTTCTGACTTGGCTAGTTGACCTTCCATTATTGTGTTTGTCTGTCTGTCAGCGTTTTATGTGTTCCACCTATTCAGCATAGGGATTGCCTTCATAGTTGCCCGCGACCATTTAGGGTCGACCGAGGCAAGTAGGTAGGGTCAGTGGGTGGGTTCAGATCCAGGGCCCACTGTCTCTGTCCTGTCTGTGCTTGCCTGTCGTGACATGTTTAAGTAGAAAACCCTTTTAAAGAGGACCTGTCACCCCCAGTGCCGGGGTGACAGGCTCCCGACCCCCCGTAGATCCCCCTATACATACCTCCGGGTCCCGCTTCCTGAGCCGGTCAGGTGACTGAGATTTCAACGCCCGAAGCCCGGCGCGCGCGCTTACAGGAGACTCAGATGCTCATAGAGAATGAATGGGGAGTCCGATGCTCTATGGGCATCGGACTCTCCTGTGAGCGCGTGCGCCGGGCTTCAGGCGCTGAAATCTCAGTCAACCGACCCGCTCAGGAAGCGGGACCCGGCGCGATGAGGTAAGTATAGGGGGATCTAATGGGGGGTCGGGAGCCTGTCCCCCCGGCACGGGGGGGTGACAGGTTTCCTTTAAGTTTGTTAAAAAAATAGGTTTTATTTAACTAAAAAAAAAAAGGTGTACATTCACTTTAAGTTAGCATGTATAAATGTAGTGTTCATTAGTGTTGAGTGAGCACTAAAACGCCTCAGTGCTCGGTACTGAGGTCAAGCATTTTCTTAATGTACGAATGCTCAACTCAAGTAGCAAATCTCATTGAAGTCAATAGGAGACTTGAGTATTTAACCAGGTGCCCCCTACTCAGGGCCGGCCTTTGGGGTGTGCGACCTGTGCGGTTGCACAGGGCGCATCACTCCCGGCCAGCTGGGGGGCGCTCTGGCAGACAGTGACAGCTGCACATTTAGCTATAGAAATGTGTGCTGTCTCTGTCTGCAGGAGCGCAGGCACACTATAGGAGGAGGAAGGCGCAGGGTGATCAGCCATAGAGGCGCCCGGGCAGAGAGGCAGCTCTGCATACATACTTATCTTTGGTGTAGAAAAGATCACTGTATGTCTGCAGGAGCGCCGTTAGAAACCACTGTATGAGCAGGGCGCCGGGCGGCCAGCTGGGGGAGCGATCGGGGCGGACAGACATACACAGCACGACACTGTCACATAATGCATGTTGTGTATGTCTGTCGGCCCCGATCGCTCGCCCTGCTGGCCGCCCGGCACCCTGCTCATACAGTGGTTTCTAACGGCGCTCCTGCAGACATACAGCGTACCGTTCCTTTCTACACCAGATAAGTATACAGAGCTGCCTCTCTGCCCGGGCGCCTCTATGGCTGATCGCCAGCGTCTCGTGCGTCCCGACGGACGAGTGACGTCACTGGAGCGACGCCTGCCGAGCTGAGGAGAGGAGACGCGCGGCGGGGAGCCAGGTGAGTTAAAGTGTCTGTTTTTTTTTGTATGTGTGTTTGTTAGTGCCTACATGGGGAGGGGATGGGGTGGCAACTACCTACCTACAGCTACCCACAAGTACCTACCTACAGTTACCTATAACTAACTACAGCTACCCACAACTACCTATCACTAACTACCTACCTACAACTACCTATAACTAACTACCTACAACTACCTACCTATAACTACCTACCTGCAGATACCCACAACTACCTACAGCTCACTATCTATAACTATCTACCTACAGCTACCGATAACTACCTACCTGCAGATACCCACAACTACCTACAGCTACCTACAGCTACCTATAACTACCTTCCTACAGCTACCTACAGCTATCATCTTACAGCTACCTATAACTACCTACAGCTACCTATAACTACCTACAGCTACCTACCTATAACTATCTACCTACACCTACCTATCTACAGCTACCCCCATCTCCTCTCTGTACAGCTCCCTGCCCACCCTCCTCATCCCCCTCCTCTCATCTCTCTCCTATTGTTTGTAATGGCTAACCGCCATTTTACATCTTTCCCCAAATTTCCTCTTATTTCCATCTTTTCCCTGCCCTTCTTTCCTTCTCCGATACTGCCAATTCCCTCTCTCTATGATCTATCTCAGGAGATCGCTCTTGCTCTGACATTCTGGTGCTCAAGTGACAAATAAGTGCGCTTGTACATTATATGGGGGCACAGAGGGGGCCTGACTACTATTTGGGGGCATGTATTGGGCATACTGCTTATATGGGGGCACAGCTCAGCCTGACTACTATTTGGGGGCATGTATTGGGCATACTGCTTATATGGGGGCACAGCTCAGCCTGACTACTATTTGGGGGCATGTATTGGGCATACTGCTTATATGGAGGCACAGAGGGGGCCTGACTACTATTTGGAGGCATGTATTGGGCATACTGCTTATATGGGGGCACAGCTCAGCCTGACTACTATTTGGGGGCATGTATTGGGCATACTGCTTATATGGAGGCACAGAGGGGGCCGACTACTATTTGGGGGCATGTATTGGACACACTGCTTATATGGGGGCACAGAGTGGTCTCTGTTACTGTGTGAAGTGATACAGATGAGGATTTGTATGGCGATGAGGATGGTGCTGCATTAGAGAGGAGCCTAATATGTTTCTCTGGCAGATTCTGCGGAGTCGAGGTGTCACCAGGAAAAGTCTCCATGATGGTCTAAACAAGAAGAAAAGAAAAACGGCCTGCAAAAACATCACCTGCCATTCATACAGAGAAAACGCCCCCTGTGAGTCTAGTATTGAGTATTGTCGTATGTTAATGTATTATTATTTTTTAGTTGTATGTGGTATTACAGTTTGTCTCTATTCACACCAATGGAACTGGGTTGTAATACCACACACAACCTGAGGACTGGGAAGGAGCAGTTTATGAAAGATAGTAGCCATGTTTTTTTTAATCCTGGATAACTCCTTTAATAGGGTTGTCTAAAATTGGAAAGGACAGCTACTTTGTTGCAGAAACAGCACAGCCACAGGGACAGCAGCAGCTCCGTCCCTGTGTGTGTGTGTGTATATATATATATATATATATATATATATATATATATATATATATTTATATATATATATATATATATATATATATATTTATTTATTTATTTTTTTATTATGGTGTTCTGGGGGGGGGGGGCGCCAGAAGACGGTTTCGCACAGGGCGCCATCTACCCTAAGGCCGGCCCTGCCCCTACTTGACAGAGCGGAGGGTGACTGGTTCCCCTTTTCGTTTACACATTCCTTCAAGGGATGAAATATACTGGAAATAGAATGGAAAAATGCATTGTGTTAATGCAAGACACATCAGAACTCTGGTGGTATGCCGTCAATTGACAGTATCTAATGTGTTGTGAAGTAACCCGAGCACCATGAGCATTTGGTAGAGCATGCTTGCTTCATATTAGCATTCATCCTTTAGATTCACCTGATAAACAGGTTTCTGTATATTATTTTTCTCTCTTCTTTCAATCATTTTGTTAGTTCTCTGAAGTAGTCTCTTCAATAGCTGATGTCTAGCTAAGAAGAGTTTACTATCCAAAACATCCCTCCACTATGTTCATGAACCAGAGTATTAAAATTTGGTGACTTTAAAGTCCTAAAGCAATCAAGAAATCACTGCAAAATCACTCTCTAATCATCAAGCATACAATTTTAGAAATGACTAAAGACTTTAGGGATTTGATTATGTGATGATGGCCGATTGACCTCGACAGTCCTTCGATGGTCATCAAATAGCTGCAGGATGATATCTGGAGTAATCCTGCTCCATATGACTTTGGAGTGTCTCAGGATTTAAATGCACCAAATTATCTCAGCAGAGGCGGCTTTTTTTTTTTTTGCATAATTGAAATTCCACATAGTGCTACTATCACTACCAAAGTGTACAATGCAGATCTGTCATGTCCGTGCTGCAGAGTTAATCAAGGTAAGGACTTCCAAATCTTGGTGTTTTTCATTAACTCCTAATAGGTGACTGTCATATAAGCCTTGTCCATATAAAATGATTGAACTAGTAAATATTCCAACCCACAATCATACTCCAACCCACAAAACCAATAAACATACTTATTTCAAGGGTTTTCATAAAAAAAAAAAAAAAAAAATAGAAAAAATTAAAAGAACAATAGTTCTGTGATGTTCAGAAATGTTGTTGAATTTTTTTTTTCTATAATTGACACAGCCATAATTTATAAGGCTAAGGGCCTGATTATCTGCCAAATCGGCCCGATTTGGTAGATCATCGCTCAGTGTAACAGAGACAACGATCAGCCATATAGATAATCACCGGTTGATCGTTTCTTTAGGCCCAAACCTAAAATCATCAGGCAATGACTGCCCATCGCTACGTGTAATAGCAAAGCGCGGACAGCAGCTGACCATTCTACAAACAGTATACATTACCTATCCATGCTCCAGGGCTTATCCTGCACTCTGCTCTGGTCGTCCCAAACAGTGATTGGCTGAGGGACTTGTCAGCTTAGACAGGCCGCTCTGAAGCGGCAGTGCCTGCCCGCAACACCGGGGAGGAAGCAGAACGCAGGAGGAACTCTGGAGTGTGAATGGTAATGTATACTGATTGGGCAAGGGCTGCAAGGATATCGGTAACGATGTCCGTGTAGCCCTTGCTAAACAATTATTGAGCCATGTAATCGGCCCAGTAAATGATCTGCTAGATCGGCGCTCGCTTACAGCATTCATCAGGCCATCATTGGCCGTGTAATAGAAACCTAAGTTCTCACAACATGTGAACAGACAAAAAAAAAAGCCGTATTTTGCAAAAGCAGGTTGTAAAAAATTAGCGTTTTCATTATTTAGGATATGTTTACACTATGTAAAAACAATGGCCGTATTTCATAACACTATGTAAAAACAACGGCCATATTTCATAACAACGGATGTTGTGCATCAACGGCCAGTATTTTTTTAAACATTTTCCTTTATTTGAACAACAGCGGCCGTTGTTGTTAAATACGGCCATAGTTTTTACATCTTGTGAACATAGCTTTAGACGGTTGCAATTGATTACGGCCATTATTCTATACAGTGTGTACACTGCCTAACAATTTCTTATTGACTTCAATGGTGCATATTATTGTATTGAAAATACTACCAAATCTTTACCTGAAAATTACGGACATATTTTTATATATTTTATTTTACATTGTGTGACCAAAGCTTAAAATGGTAAATGTGAACAATCTAGTAGGAATAAAAAAAATTGCATTCCAAATGTGGACAAACTGTTAAAGTGTAAACTGGATCTTGCAGACATTTTGGACTTAGAAAGATGTATTTAAAATGTCCCAGCTGTGATTAATGTGGCTGTCAGTTTGAAAAATGAGGACTACTGAGTTACATGGTAGAGGCTGCCCTATGACCTTACGGTTAAATGTCTTAATGTGAGGATTTGTAGCAAGAAAAAAAATACTGCTAGACAAAATGTAATCTGGATACAAGTTGTCTGCTGCCATGGCAGAGAGGTACATCTTTGGCACACTTTGGTACACTTCAACTATGAGAGACAGAATCTATTAAAAAAAAAAATTAAAAAAAAATAATTATTTTGCTCTTTTATTGCAAAATAAGGATTTGGGGAAAAAAGAAGTTGATATTTGGTACAGAGGTAATACAATTCCTGTAGTTCTTGACCAGGTTTGCACATGCTGCATCAGGGATTTTATCTCACTTCTCCATACATATATTCTATAGGTCTTCGGGTTTCAGGGCTTTCCCTGGCCAACATTGACTTTCAGCTCCCTCCAAAGATTTCCTATTGGGTTCAGGGCTGTAGACTGGCTAGGTCACTCCAGGACCTTGAAATGCTTCTTACGGAGTTGCTCCTTAGTTGTCCTGGTTGTGTGTTTCGGATCATTGTCATACTGGAAGACCCAGCCACAACCCATAATAAATGCTCTTACTGAGAGAAGGAGGTTGTTGGCCAGTTTCATGATACATGGTCCCATCCATTCTTCCTTTAATACAGTGCAGTTGTCCTGTCCCCTCTGCACAAAAGTACCCACAAAAGTATGATGTTTCCACCTCAAAGCTGTTGTATCCGTCTTCTCCCTCCAAAAACGGCAAGTGAAGTTGATATCAAAAATTTCCCCATGCCTCTTCTGAATCATTCAGATGGTTACTGGCGAACTTCAAACAGGCCAGGACATGTGCTGGAGTGAGCAGGGTACCATGCTTGTCCTGCAGGATTTTATGTGTAATCAATGTTTATTATTTTCAATGGAAGACCAAAAACAAAACACAAAGCAGTACATATAGGGGGTCCATAATACACATGTAGGACCAGAAACATAACACAAAGGAGAACACATAACACAGCATAATCAAAAATCCACTGCGAACTGCAAATGAAATGGAGAGGGCCCTTTTAGAAGCCCCTGGTGAGAGGACATGTCATTAAGCCTGGAGGCGGGCGCAACCTGCTGAGTCAACAGGGGGCCCAAGAGTCTGGGACCCCAAAGTGTTCCCACCAACTGGCACAATGGCATGGAACAAACGCTCCCCAAGACCATTAATGGTTTGATAATCAAAAGTCTCACCGGGCCCAAAGAGCCACTATCAATGTAAGAAAACATGCGGCGGAACAATCAGTACCTTAACATTCAAGAAACGGAAAACCTCAGGTAGAGGGTAAAAAAAGAAAAGAAAGAGAAAAGCAAGGAAGGCAGAAAAACAGACAGACAGGGGATGGGGCACAACAAGAGGGAAACGGAGGGGGAGGGGGAGAGGAGGGGAAAAACTACCCTGACCATGGGGGCCACCCCCCTATAGGGGTAAGAAAGGACATCGTGGATCCAAGAAACTCATCGAGTCACCCCCCCGTCAAACAACGTTTGGAAGGCAGGAGTACCTTTAAAGAGCAACCAAGGCATCCAGACCATCTTATATCTCTTAGTAGACCCCATAGCCTCAGCTGAGAGCTCCTCCATGCGGTGTAGGTGCGACATTTCGGCCTGCCACTCCGCCATAGTGGGGATCTGCGTAGAGCGCCAGTGACGGGGAATAACCGTCCTAGCCGCAGACAGACAGAAACGCAAAATACTCTTCTTCTGTCGGCCTATAGCGCCAGGGAGAATAGATAAAAGCGCTACCTGGGGAGTCTTGGGCGCCGTCCGCCCTGAGATTAACTGATAGGTGTCAAAAACACCCGACCAGAACGGAGTCAGCTTGTCGCACCCCCACCACATGTGGAGCATGGTGCCCCTTTCACTATTACACCGCCAGCAGACATCAGATACCGACGGGAACATAGAGTGCACCTTCGTCGGGACCCGATACCATCGGGACAGTACCTTATAGTTTCGTTCCTGTGCAGAGCAGGCCGTGGACAATTTGTGGGTGAAAATGTGTGCTTTCTGTCTATCCTCTGGTGAGATCGTAGCAGCTAGGTCTCTCTCCCAAGCAGACCAGAACCCGGGGGGGTCTTCCACCCCATCTTGCTGAAGAAGGCGATATATCACAGAGATACAGTGCTCAGGAGGAGAGTCCAAAAGAAATAGGGATTCAAAGGAGGTAGGGGTAGACATCAGAGAGCTGCGGCCCCCACGAGGGCTAAGGTAGGAGCTGAGCTGTGAGTATTCGAGCCAAGAGAGCATGGTGGAGCCAGCGCGCATCTGCAGATCCTCAAGGGAGGGAAGGGGTTTGTCGCCCAACACAGTCTGAAAGCAGGGATTATCCTGGGCCTGCCAAAGCAAAAGCGTGTCTTTCCCACACGCTGGAGGGAAGTCAGGGTTATGGAAGATTGGGGTGAGTGGGCTATAAGGTCTGGAGAGTACGTTACCTCGCACTAGGCGACGCCACAGTTGCAAAGCAACTCTGGGTAAGGGGAAGTCCAATGAGAAAGAAGGAGCGACCGTCAAGGGGAGCCAGGGAACATTAGATATAGGGTATTGTGTCTCCATTTGTTCAAGCCTAACCCAGTGTTTTAAGCTGGCGCCATACCGCCAATCTAATAGGCGCATGAGAATGGATGCCCGATGGTACAGGCGCAGATCGGGTAAGCCCGTGCCCCCATCCAACTTATGTCGGGAAAGCGTGGAGTATTTAATCCTAGGGCGGGAACTATTCCAAATGAATTTCAGAAATGCTGTACGCAGCCTGCGGGAAAAAATGGGGGGGGGCATGATAGGGGTAGTCTGAAAGAGATATAGGAACCGGGGGAGGATGTCCATTTTTATAACATTAATGCGGCCGAACCAGGACAGAGGTTTCTTATTATATGCCTGGAGGTCTTTCAGTGTGCGATCCAAGAGGGGTTGGTAGTTCAGGGAATATAGGCGGGTGAGGTCGGCAGAGACATTTATCCCAAGATATGTGAGGTGATCTCGTTGCCATCTAAAAGGGAAATTATGGGCAATGGAGGCGGCATCGTCAGTGGGAAGAGAGATGTTAAGCACTTCAGATTTCGTGTAATTCACCTTAAAGTTAGATACCCGGCCAAAACGCTGAAATTCAGATATAATAGATGGGAAAGAGATGTGGGGATGTGTAACGTACAGGAGAAGATCATCCGCGTACAGAGCGGCCTTATATTCCGTCCCCTGCAACGACAGGCCATGAATATTAGGGTTGTCTCGTATGGCTGTCGCTAGATGCTCCATTACCAGGACATACAGAAGGGGAGAAAGGGGGCACCCCTGCCGCGTGCCATTGGAAATGGGAATGGGGTCTGACAGCGCCCCGTTGACCCGCACCCTCGCCGTGGGACCAGTATATAACGACAATATTCTGCTGAGGAAGCGAGGACCAACACCAACCTGCCGCAGAGCAGCCTGGAGAAAACCCCAGTCGACACGATCAAAGGCCTTCTCCGCATCAACCGAAAGAAGGCAAAACGGTAGTGCGCGAGCCTTGGCCCCAGATATGAGAGCCAGAGTTTTGTTGGTGTTGTCCCTCGCCTCCCGCCCCTGTACAAACCCAACCTGGTCTAAGTGCGTGATCCCAGGAAGGAGCGGCGTCAGACGGGTGGCAAGTATTTTGGAGAACAATTTAATATCCACATTAATAAGGGAAATGGGCCTATAGTTGGCAACCTGAGTATGGTCTTTGCCCGGTTTAGGCAAGACACTAATGTGTGCCTCCAAAGATTGGGGCACCCAGCAAGAGCCATCCGAGACAGAGTTAAACACCTTCACCATAAAGGGGGAGAGAAGGCCGCTAAAGGATTTGTAGAAAGAAGGGGTGAACCCATCAGGACCCGGGCATTTACCGGCTGGGGTGTGTTTAATGGTGAACCTAATTTCTTGTTCAGAAATATCATCCTCCAACATCTCAACATCCTCCGTGCTCAGCGTAGGCAGGGCTGTGTCAGAAATGTATTCCTGGACGTCAGAGGAGGCCGAGGTGTTAGATGTGTCATTGGGGTGGATGTTATAGAGCTGGGAGTAATAGGTACGGAAAACATTCAGGATATCAGCGGGGTTTTGTGAGTCTGTACCATCGGGCTGTGTTATGCGCGGGATATATGCTCGCCCCTGCCGGGGGTGGATGAGACGGGCCAAAGGACGTCCGCACTTATCAGAATGGTCATAAAGGAAGCGACGATATTGCAAGCGTTGAGAGGTATAGGTCTGATCAAGCAGCGTTCTCAAGTCATCTTTCAATCTGACCAATTCCGCATAAGTAACGGAAGCGAGTGTACGTTTATGCGCGGTTTCTAGTATGTGGATGCGGTTCAGGAGGGACGTGATTTTAGAGGCCTTGTCACGCTTAAGGCGCGCGCCATGCTTTATAAAGGTGCCCCGAAGGACGCATTTCATGGCCTCCCACTGCGTGGGTAATGGGGTGGGGTCTGAGGCGTGGGTGTGGATAAAAGAAGTAATCGTCTTCTCAATATCAGCCACACACGCCACATCCTTCAGAAGATGGTCGTTAAGCTTCCATGACCAGGAGGGGTTAAGGTGGTTGGGAAGAGAAATAGAGAGATAAATAGGGGCATGATCGGAGAACAATATGTCGCCCACAGAGGCGGACGGCTGCCACGTAAGGGCGTATTGGCTGATCAGGAAATAATCAATGCGACTATAGGACGTGTGGGAGGGGGAATAGTATGTGTAATCTCTACCCTGAGGATGCAATGCGCGCCAGACATCCACCAGCTGGAGCCCATGCAGATCGTGCTTAAGCGCGCGTAGCCGTCGTGGGGGGACAGCGCTCCTACCTGCCGATGTGTCCATAATCGGATCCAAGGGAAGGTTGAAGTCTCCTCCAATGAGCAGAATCCCCTCTGTAAATTGAGAAAGAGTAGTCAAAAAAGAGCGACATGCAACAGTCTGATTCTGATTAGGAGAGTACCAGTTAGCAATGGTGTATGTAATAGAGCCTATTTTCAATTTTAGGATCAGGAATCTACCCTTCTCGTCTATGCAGGAGTCCAAGACGGTACCCGGTAGAGACTTATGAAGTGCAACAGAGACCCCCCTGGCCCTAGCATCTGGGTTCGGACTATGGTACCACCGGGTATAATACTTATCTCTAATGTTAGGGACGTGTTGACTCTTAAAGTGTGTTTCCTGTAACAACACTACCTGAATTTTCTTCTTGTGCATGTGATACAGAATTTGCGACCGTTTCTGGGGTACATTAAAACCACGGACATTCAGCGAACAGATGTTTAGGGTCGACATCCCTGGTCAGGGTAAGAGGACAGTACAGACTGGGAAGGATAAAACGATAGGGAAAGGGGGCTGAGAGGGGATGGGGAGTAGAAAAAGTAGACAAAAGAGGAGGGAAAGAGATAGAAGAGAACAAGTGGAAAAACCCAAGTAAAGAAAAGGGTAGGCTCCACAGAGGGGGAAGGTAGAGTGGGACCAAACTACTCGTGTACCCAGAGGGCACGGATCCCGGTGAGAGCGAGACTAACCAGGCAGGAGTGCTCCCCCCAGTCCCCCCCCAAGCCCATTGTAACAACATGGGTGAACGACCAACAGAACGTGAACTGAACATACGGATCCCACCCCCGTGCAGCAGAAAAGACAGACATACCCCCCAGCAGTGAACAGAGACAGTATGTTAACATTGTAGTGGAGGCGTCCCTCATGTCCAAATACCGCACCCCCCCATCAAGTACACTCCCAGTATGTTGTAACAGTATTCAAGCCATTCTGACCACAGGTGCACCAGAAGGCGTATCTCTACGGCAGAGCGCAGGGAGGGTCGGCATTTGGACAAAGGGACACCATCCCAGCAAGAAAAAAAATAACCAGTACCAGAAATGCAATAAAGTCCAACTGAAAAACCAGCTAGGGGTTTAGCATACAAGGGGCGGTATCAGGGAAGCCTACGGCTCACACGAAGACTCCTAGGCTGAGGGTGGACTATTCCTCAGCGGGGTGGCAGGATCCCGCTGCTGTTGCGGGCGATCGGCCCGTCTGTTGCCACCTCTCCGTCTTCTCGAGGACCGCTGCGGCCGTGGTGGTGGAACAACCGGAGGGCCTGAAGGAAGTTCCGGCCAATCTGCTAGGGTGACCTCCGGTAGATCAAGGGCCTCACGAAATAGAAACAAATCTCTGGGGTGACTCAACGATAAGACCCGACCATCCCTTCGCACCTGGAGACGAAACGGGAACCCCCAAGAGTATGCAATATTGCGGCTGCGAAGCAATTCCAGCAGGGGACGAAGTGCTCTGCGCTTTTGGAGGGTCAGACGGGATAGGTCAGGAAGAATTTGTATATTCCGGCCTTCGTACCGGATAGGACCGGCATCTCGCAGCTTAGACAAAATAGCCTCTTTCTGCTGGTACCGGTGTACCCTACAAATGACATCCCTAGGGTTGTCCGGATCAGAGGAACGTGGCCCCAGGGATCTATGAGCTCTGTCCAATTCCAGTCTGGCATCCGGCGGGGCACTCAGAACAAAGTTAAAGAGAGATTGTAAGGTAGAGTCCAGTTCCCGTGTCTCCACTGACTCAGGCAGTCCTCGGATTCGTAAATTGTTCCGGCGACCTCTATTCTCAATATCGTCTAGCGCATCAGAGAGGTATTGTAATTGATAAGAATGTTCGGAGAGAAGGTGATCATGGTCAGTGACTCTATTGGATATGGTGTCAGTCACATTGGTATTAGATGCCACTTGTTGCTCTAGATGCTGGACCTCTGCCCGCAGAGTAGAAATATCGGCCCTGCAAGACGTCTCAAGGCGAGTGACATATTCCTCCATGTCACTTTTGGTTGGTATGGTGTGCAGGTGGGCACGGAGATCCCTCAATTCCTTTAGGACATCCAAAAAGGATAGCTCCATCTGAGAGGAGCCGGCTCGTCTGTCCCCCATCACGAGCGCCTGAGCGGATGAGGGAAGTGGGATCAAGGGTGAGGCAGGGAGAGATGGGCCTCTCTCACCCATCTGCACGTCCATCAAAAGGACCTGGTCCTCCCGGTCGCAAAAGAGCTCCTGGCTGCATTCAGGAGGGGGCGACAGGATACTTTCCTCAGAGGAGGACGGGAGCAATGGGGCAGGGGAGTCCATGGCCTGGGACCCCAGGGAAAACAACCCGGCCGACACATGGGAGGCGAGGGGGACAACAAGTTCATCATGTGATGTAGAGGTCCCCAGTACTGCAGGGAGGGTGACGCTCAAGGCCCCGTTACCTTCCTCCACGTGGCCATCAGTGGAGATCACAGAGTCCTGGCTGTGGAGCAGGGCGCCCTCACTCTCGGCTGCGTGAATCTGGGCCTTCACCACGCCGGCATATGACATGGCGGCGGCTGGCAGCGTTGCAGGCCTGGGTGAAGGGCCCGCATCCTCGTCGGATGCCCAGCATACATCCTCCTCAGGAGCGACCACCCGCCGCGTCCGGAGAGGGGAGGTGGATGCCGCATCCGCGGACCGTGCGGCAGGAAGAACCGGGCCTCCAGAGGAGCGCGCGGGCAAGATGGCGGCCGCGCCACGTGGAGAGGAGGCAGAAGGGGCAGCGTCTCCTACCGGAGCGGATCTTGTTCTCTGTGCTGCACCAAGTCTCGTGGCGGGTGGACCGGAGGTCCCGGAGAGGATCTGCGAGCTCCGGGAATCGGTGAGTATCACCGCGGCAGCGGCCAACTGGTCAGTGTGGACGGGCAGCGGCGCCATTCCTGCAGACTGCAGCTGCGGAGGCTGTGAGGAGAAGAAGCTGCTAATGTCCCGGTTGGCGGGCGCAGGGCCCGTAGAGGGGGTCTTCTTAGTGTTCTGCTTTCCCCTCATCACTGCAGCAGCCGGGTGGTCGTTCCGTCGGGCTGAAATATCGGGCATAAGAGGAGACCGGGCAGGAGCTCAGAGCGCACACGTCCTTACTCCTCCATAGCCAGGCCCCGCCCCCCCGTCCTGCAGGATTTTAATCCATGATGGCACAGTGTGTTACTAACCATAATCTTTGAGGTCTCAGCTCTCTTTAGTTTATTGACCAGGTCCTCCCATATAGTTCTGGACGGATTCCAGACCTTCTTCAGAATCATCCTTACCCCACCTCCTCCCGATCCACCCATCAGGCATTGGGGAAAAGGTGCAGAATTTTGAATCAAACCACTTGGTTTTCACAAAAATCTCCACCTTTTCCCATACATGTACAGAGGGTGCACGATTAATAAATACCACCCCCTAATAATTTGTCTGCTGTTTCGTCCTCAACAGACTCACCTAATATGCGGTACGTATTAAATAACTGAACGTCTAAATCAAACCAAAGACTATACCTTGAGCCTTTCCTGTCTACAGAGATTGTTATAAAATATAAAACCAAAGCTGAATGTTAATTTATTCATTTTGATTGAAAAGTACGAAAAATCACACACATTCGTTTACAAAAAAAAAAAAAAAAAACGTTAAGAAAGCAAGGGCTGAAAACCCTACAACTGTCAGATAGGAAAAAAAGATTTCTATGTTTTAAGTGTTTGAACTTTGAGTATTTTTTTTTTTTTTACTTCCCTTGAGTAAACAGAAAATTCCCATACATTATTTAATCTTCCTTAGATATGCTAGTTTTCGGCTGTTGCTTCAGATGCACCTTTTTTTTCCGGAGTTACTGTGCCCATAGCAAGATTAATGACTGCTACTAATTAGACTTTTTGGCTGCGCTGATAAGATGAAATTTGTATTATGATTGATGGTAGCAATGGAATAATTTCATGTATCTGGCCCAGAAAACGTTTGTAGGTTATTTTGATTAAACTGTTACTATGCAGAGCTTCTTACATGTTCTGCTTTTTTGGGAGAAAAAGCCAATGAAGAGTGCAGCACTTCAACCTCTTTGATCAAATACTGTGTTATTTATTGATCAAATATTTGTACTTTAATCTTTCTCAACATTTTTTCAAGCAAATGTTCCATCAGGAGAGCAAATCAGGTTTCCACCACTATCTGATCAGCACCGCCACACCGATTCCAACAGTGTCACTAGATATAAAAATCGCTGCCTGGTTACCGTAATATCTACACATGTTTAAATATACTAATTAGCTAGTTTGGTGTACTGGAGGTGGGCCCAGCACCCCCAGTGCACCGATATCCCCTACTATTGATAACAGGCTTATTATTATTATTCATCTGGGGGGTGTATACAGTATCTGGACTACCTGCAGAGGAGGAAGGGCATATGCACAGTATGGGGGAACAACTACATCAGGAGGTATACAGTATGGGGGGGACAGTGATATAGAGGTATACAGTGTGAGGCCTCCACACTGTATACCTCCCTCCCCCTTTAGTTCTTCCCCCATACTGTATACCTCTCCCCTCTGTAGTTGTTACCCTTATACTATATACATCCTCCCTCTGCTGGTAGCCCCCATTCTTTGTACCTCCCTCCCCCTTGTAATTATTTCCCCATACTGTATACGTCCCCCCTCTGCAGTAAGGCCCCTTATACTGTATACCTCCCCCTCTGTAGTTGTTCTCCTATACTGTATACAGGCAGCCCTCATACTTTACACCTCTCTCCCCCCTCTGTAATTGGCCCATGCACCCTCTGTCCCCCCATATTCAATGTCCTCTACTCTGCATCTTCTTAACCCTCCTGCCTCCCCTGCAGCTTATGTTGAGCAGGTGGGGGCGGAGCATAATAAGTCTGGCCCTGAAATGGTTATAGAGAGTGTTATGAGATGACCAGCATTGGGAATCTGTAGAAATTACAATTAATTACAAGATTCAGCATATTCCAAGAATACTTAGTTAGGCTGGGTTCACATTAAGTTTATGCAATGCATTTTTTTAATCTGTTTTTTGCAAAAAACAGATGAAAAAAATGGATGCATGTGTGTGCATCCATTTTGATCAAAACAGATCCATTTTTTTTTAATGGACACAAAAAATAAGGTAGACTACGTTTTCGTGTACATTGAAAAAAATGCATCAGTTTTTTCATCCATTTTTTTCCAAAAACGGTTGAACAAAACGGATCGCAAAAGCATAGTGTGAACCCAGCCTTAATGTAAATGTTGTTTTCACTAACAGTTCCAGTTTAATACAATTTGATCCATGTATGGTTGCAGATAGAATAGAAGCTCTAGAATCTTATCTATCAAAATCAACGGATCTTTGGAAGCCCAAAACACATCTGGTCATTTATCAAACATGATGTAAAGTGAAACTGGCCCAGTTGCCCCTAGCAACCAATCAGATTCCACCTTTCATTTTCCAAAGAGCCTGTGAGGAATGAACAGTGGAATCTGATTGGTTGCTAGGGGCAACACAGCCAGTTTCACTTTACACCATGTTTGATAAATCTCCCCAAGTGTATCTCGGCCTTCAGTTCTGGACGGAGCAAATGCCTGTATGATTTAACTCTTTAGGGCCATCTAACATATAGCTCCTCATGATACCAGGAAAGCTGGGTCCCACCAACAACATGTAACTAAACCACCATATAGTGGGATCCTGAGACTATCTATGTCATCTTATCCTATGGAATTCAATATATCTAACTGTGATGGTGCCATGAGTATAGATCTGAAGAATGAGTCCATGCTTTTTTATTCCTAGTTATATAACCTAAGTAGTTTTTCATGTTAGTGTAACAGAAAGTCTGCAATATTTAACCCATATAGCATTGTGGACCTTATACTTAAGCTGTGGTGCCCTAAAAGTAATGGCCCGTGTGAGAATGAACACAGATGGCAAGCTTCATGTTAAATAAATGAGCTGTTACATAAGCAAATAAATAATACAAGACGAGGCTCGAGAATTTACTTCTGCTTTCAACACTTTGCAGTTAAAATATTAATATAGAGAAGAAGTTACTAAGATTAACATTTACAACATGTTCATTACTAGCATGGATGATGAGATGGATAAAGGGGTACTCCAGCAAAAAAAATAAAATACAAATCTTGATGTCACAAAGTTATATAGATGTGTAATTTACTTCTATTTAAAAATTTCAAGTCTTTCAGTATTTTTCAGCTGCTGTATGTGCTGTGGGAAGTGCAGAATTTTTTCCAGTCTGACACAATTCTCTCTGCTGCCACCTCTGTCCATATCAGGAACTGTCCAGAGAAGGAGAGGTTGTCTATAGGGATTTGCTACTGCTCTGAACAGTTCCTGACATGGACAGAGGTGGCAGCAGAGAGCACTGTGTCAGACTGGAAAGAATACACCACTTTCTGCAGGACATATAGCAGCTGATAAGTACTGGAAGACTGGCGATTTTTAACGTTATACTGTCACCGCCCTTACTCTCAGATCATTTACTTGGTTAACAGTGTCAACTGGGTGGTCACCACAGTTGGGCCCCATCTCTTGGCTGGGAAGAGTCCCCAGCTGCCATGAAGCCACGTCTAGGTAACACTGTCCACCCATGAATGAATTTTAGAGCAGAAAGAAGACAGACAAGTGTTATACAGCTATATATTGAATATGCAGCATCTAAGCTTGAGGATGATGTGGAGAATAGCACATAGAGTAATGGGGGAGGGGACAGTATTACTTGAAATAGCAGTAAATTAAACATCTAAAAAAGTTTCTGACTAATTTGAAAGAAAAGAAATTTCGCAGGAGTTCCCCTTTAAGTGCTGCTCTTGGTAGGAAGTGCTGAAGCTTGGATTCCACTGGTTGCACGCTCATATAACCCTCTGCTAGCAAACCCTAGGAGCTCTCACAATAAAACAAATTAGTCATATATGGTTAATTTTATTAGCATTACAATTTAATTACATTAAAAATTATGTCGTCGGAATTAAGACCTGTGCAGAATACACAGAATTTCAGATTTACATCAATTCTAAACAAAAGCTAGATTCACTGCCAGGCAAGAAAAGTCAAGAATACAAATACTGTAGTTTCCAGCAGCAAATTGCTTAGCACATTGGCTACCAGAATACTAGGATTTGTCCAGCCTTGACATATAATATATAAGTGGGGTGAGTTCAGGGGTAAGGATGTGCTGCAGAACCCTGAGGACCCTACAACAGGTATATGGTCGGCCAGGTCTTCAAAAGGAACATGATACAGGAAAGCTCCAGGAAAGAGATGGCAGCGACTGAAGCACACAGCATACAGTTTATATACCACTCACACATGATTTCAGAATCACATATTTATATAACTGTATAAGTTGGCTAGCACATAATAACATTCATACAGATCAACATTCATGATTTAATTCTGACTAAATAAATCAAGAATCAACAAACAACTATAACCACTGATGTAAAGTTTAGCAAAACTATTAATCCCATCATACCAAAGACTGTCAATGTATGATATGAGTTGTAACGGTCTGCAACAGCTGGAATAATCTAATAGTAGCCTTTTCAAAATGAATGTACCAAGTTTAGGAAAACTACTGCTCCCATTGTGCTAAAGGCTATGAATTCATGATAGAGGGTGTAGTTCTTTAGTTAGGAATCACTGTTCTAGATGAAAAGGTTAGGAATCACTGTTCTAGATGATAAGGTTAGGAATCACTGTTCTAGATGAAAAGGTTACAAATCACTGTTCTAGATGAAAAGGTTACGAATCACTGTTCTAGATGATAAGGTTAGGAATCACTGTTCTAGATGAAAAGGTTAGGAATCACTGTTCTAGATGAAAAGGTTAGGAATAACTGTTCTAGATGAAAAGGTTAGGAATCACTGTTCTAGATGAAAAGGTTAGGAATCACTGTTCTAGATGAAAAGGTTAGGAATCACTGTTCTAGATGAAAAGGTTAGGAATCACTGTTCTAGATGAAAAGGTTAGGAATCACTGTTCTAGATGATAAGGTTAGGAATCACTGTTCTAGATGATAAGGTTAGGAATCACTGTTCTAGATGAAAAGGTTAGGAATCACTGTTCTAGATGAAAAGGTTAGGAATCACTGTTCGAGATGAAAAGGTTAGGAATCACTGTTCTAGATGAAAAGGTTAGGAATCACTGTTCTAGATGATAAGGTTAGGAATCACTGTTCTAGATGAAAAGGTTAGGAATCACTGTTCTAGATGAAAAGGTTAGGAATCACTGTTCTAGATGAAAAGGTTAGGAATCACTGTTCTAGATGAAAAGGTTAGGAATCACTGTTCTAGATGAAAAGGTTAGGAATTTTAAGGTTCTAGAACAGCATCTTGGCAGTTAAGACAGTGATGGCACCCCAACTATAATCAGATACTGCAGGTACTGCTCTCAAAATGCAGTGTACTAAAATACAGTAGTCCCCTCGTAGACTTAAAGTATAAATAAGAAAGGGAAAAATATTTTAAAAAATATGTAAAATATATATATAGTTGAAACTTGTAAAAAAAAATATATTTCCTTCATAAAGTTAAAATTTATTTTAAAAAAATGTATTTTTAAAATAATTTTTTAATGATTTCATTGACTGGCAGCAGTAAGTGGCGACACATAGAAATGATCCTTTGGTTTGTCACTATCTTTGATGGAGACAATATGAACCCAAATATATTCTAAGACTCCAAACTTTGTTAAGTAAGAGACTTTGTATTTTCCTTAGTACAAACCATCTGAGTAGCATTAAAAGCTAGCTATTGATTTGTACTCGGACTGAAAGCCTCGCTCTCATGTAAATGAAAATGTGTCAAGAGTCAATATTGATTTTTTTTTCCCTTAACATGGCTGCCCTATGGGAAATACTGCTGACCACAGTAGTAGTTCTTGTCAGTGAATGAAATAAGACTTTTTTCCACAAGGCTACACATGTCCAGACATGAACTTTTCCTCCTCGATTTTTTCCCCCTCCTATTTCCGTTAAACTATGCAACATAATTATTCCTTACTGTCAGAGAAGCCGAGAAAATGGCTAACATCCATCTTAGCTGGCTTTCAAACAAGTCTTTTTATGGTGCCTATATATCAGAATATTACAGAGTTTACATGCATAGTCTGCATGTCTTTACTCATTCTTCACTTGTGGTCAACATCTACGTCTTCTTTGTGTGAAACACCAAACAATTTATTTATCATGATAAACATAAAAAATATTTTTTTTTCCATGTATGTATATCAGTTTCAGGATGTTAGTACCCTGTAATGCCAATGACTTAGTGATACAGTCACCTGTCAGGCCCTTTTTTAAAAAAAAAAATTCTTTATTCTTTTTAGTTTAGCAATTTTTACAATAAACAAATAGACAGAGATAAAATTACCATACCATCTCCATACATCATACAAAAAATATGAACAATTCTCCTTTTTCCCCTTTTCTCCCCCCCTATAACCACCCACCCTCCCATCCACCCCAACCCCTGATCAGCCGTGGAAGGAAAGAGAAGTGAGAAGAAGAAAAAAAAAAGGAGAGGGGGGGGGGGGGATAATATGGGTAGCAATTAAAGTTTACCCAAATATTATAACCGCACACATGCTTATAATCCATCTTTCAGACCCAATCTTTCCATATCCTAGTTAACCTGTCAGGCCCTTTACTCCATATGCGGTTCTCTGCACCATCCACAAGCCTAGATTTTGCACATTCTATATATACCTGTATAACACTTGCCTGTGTCTTCTTTCTGCTCTAAAATAGCTTTGTTTCATTGGTCGACAGAGTCACCTAGGCGGGGCTTCATGGCAGTTGGGCCATCTCTCTCATGGCAGAGGGGGCCCAACTGTCTGTGAAGCTCCGCCTAGGTGACACTGTTCACCCGTTTTAATTTAGATTTTGAAAGTTATAATGACAGTGCCCATTTAGGCTAGGTTCAAACTACGTTTTTGTAGTCCATTTTTTCATCCGTTTTATGCAAAAAAAAAAAGAAAAGGGGGACGCATTTGTGTGCATCCATTTTGATCTATTTTTTTCATTGACTTTCATTATAAAAAATAATCAAAATTCATGTTTTTTTAATCATACACAAAAACATGGTTGGCGCTTTGATCTGTTTTTTGATCTGTTTTTTTTTTATAATGGAAGTCAGAGGAAAAACGGATCAAAATCGATGCACACAATTGCATGCATTTTCACCCACATGTGCAAAAAAGAGTGGATAACCTATTTCACACCATAACTGGCATCTTTTGAGGACAGTAAAGGTCCTTTTATATTCACAGATTTGTTGACAGCCAGTGGCTGCAAACAAGTGTGATCAGCGAGATTGGCACTTGTTTGCAGTGCCGTTACAGGGCACTCCATGTATTCATGTATTGTTTGTGCAGCCAAGGAAACTGACAGCACAGATAAACATATATCTGTGCTATCAGTTTCCAGATTATTTCCTAGCAATATTCCTGGCCGATAATGGGTCTGTGAAAAGGCCCTTAATTCAGCCAGGAAAAACTACTGCCATGAGAATAAATGGCAGCATTATGGAGATTTGTTTACAGTGTCTGCTCAACAGCTGGTGTTGGGGCTGATTGGGGGGTACAGCTCTCCAGGATAGCAGACCTGAATCTTCGCAGAGATCAATATTGTAAACAGGGACTTCTCTACATGAGCCTGTATTGTAAGCAATGATGTGCATTGTCCCAACAGTTCTGTAGAGAGTAACCTTGCACTAGGGGATGATCCTGGAGGAAACTTAGTATGGCAATACCAATCACATCAAAATCAGTTCATAGTTAAAGGAAAAGTCAGGCGAAAATTTTTATTAAAATATTATATTGCCCCCCAAAAGTTATCCAAATCAGCAATATACACTTATTACGGGAAATGCTTACGAAGTGCTTTTTTCCCTGCGCTTACTACTGCATTAAGGCCTCACTTCCTGGATAACATGGTGATGTCACTTCCTGGATAACATGGTGATGTCACTTCCTGGATAACATGGTGATGTCACGACCCGACTCCCAGAGCTGTGCGGGCTGTGGCTGCTGGAGAGGATGATGGCAGAGGGATGCTCAGTGTCCCTCCAGTGCCCTGTGTCCCTCAGTGTCCTCTGCCATCATCTGCCAAGTGAAGCCTTGATGCAGTAGTAAGTGCAGGGACAAAAGCACCTCATAAGCATTTCCCGTAATAAGTGTATATTGGGGATTTGTATATCTTTTGGGGAGCAATACAATACTTTTTCGCCAGACTTCTCCTTTAAAAGGTCATCTTCAATTGTCCAAGCTCCAAAGCTGCTCAAAAAAGCATCAGGAGGATTACATGCCACTATTATTTCTAATTTATTTTTATTTATTTTTTCGCATAAATTAAGAAATAGTTTTTATTAAGTAAGAGATAAAAAAAAAAAACAAGCCCTTAAAGTGGCTTTGTATCGGCAATCTGCCCCCTTCCACCCCAAAACACTTGTACCGTCTCTCCGGTGCACTATTAGGAGCGCTGCTGTGTCATAGGCCCACTCCTTCTAATGATAATCAATGGAGGCAGAGGGCTGGATGACACAGCAGGGCTATTAACAGTGCACTGAAGCAAAGATTACTCCGATTAACAGTGCAGGATCAACACTGAGGAGGAAGGTAACACACATACAGTACCTTCCTCCTCAGCGCCCCAGGCACTATAAGGAGCTATCAGCAGGTTAGATTCTTCCAACCTGCTCATAGTTTCCCTTTAAACAAAATATAAAAAAATTAGGCAATGAGGTTTCTGCAGTACACATCAGAACTCCAGGGGTAGGCTGGCAATAGTTGGCATAGTGCCAGAGTTCTTATGTGTTTTGCAGAAACCTATTGCATCATTTCAAGGAATCTGGCAGTACAAGCGGTTTGGGGGTGGGGGGCAGATTGTGGGTACAGAGTAGCTATGTACCCAAAATATAATGTTAGAACTGAAGGAATGCACTGAAGCAGGCTAAAAAGAAAACTTATCCTTTAAGATAAATTTATTTCAAAGGCATGAAAATAATGCCGCCAATCTTGCGATCTGCTCCATCTGAATATGGATAGAAATAAGAGTTCTCTCCTCTTTCTCCTCTGAATAAAATGTTAGAATTAGCAGTTCTCAGAATCCGTTCATACCTGCTCAATCATGGAAATATAATGTAATAGATCAAGCATATTTCTTCCATCTCTCCAGCTTTTTTTTTTTATATAAAAACAGTTTTAGAAAGTTAGTTGGTGAATTCTATGGACCTTAATTAAAGGGAAACCGTCATGAACTTTCAAGCTGCCTGAACCATGAGTCACCAGGACAGTTCCTGGTGGCTTTTCCCTGCCCTACCGGCTTTGGTTGATGTACCCAAATCCGGAGAGGTCTATAAAGGAGAAGAAGCAGCTGGGGGCTGTCCCTATTAGTCTAAGTCAGGGGTGTCAAAACTACAATTCCCATCATGCCTGGACAGCTAAAGCTTTGGCTGTCCAGGCATGATGAGAATTGTAGTTTTGCAACAGCTGGAGGGCGGCGAGCTTGGCAGCCCTGGTCTAGAGCATACATTCTGTTTCAAGCAGTTCTGACGAATGTAATGCCTGAACGTATTGTTAACCTTGCTTAGAAAAGAGGTTAATCACATTTTGACATTTATAAAGTTTAAACACTATGAAGTTGTTAGCAGTCCTTTACCTTATCATTCTATTACAGACCATATTTTTTGACAGTACAGCAGTTAAACTGAAATGTAGAAATATTGTGAACAGACTGATTAATATAGTTCAATACGGCCATTTACATGTGATTAATATTGTTTAATACGGCAATTGACATGTGCACATTAGCATGTATGCTCAGTGTTGACTTAGGGTATCCAACCTTCCTATGTCTTCTGTTGCAGTACTGACTATATGCCTTTATAGTAGTTGTTGTGGTGCAGATATCATAGCGGAGCCTCTAGCGGAGTAATAATGAATACATTATATTGAAAGAAGATGTAGAATACATTGCGTTTAAACCCTCTCTATCCACATTGCAGCCTATATTGAACTAGAGCAATAGTCATCTGCCTCCAAGGACAAATGCATTAATATTTAAATATACTTGAGCTTCTTCTTAATTGCATTTTCCTGAACAAAATGTTCACATTTACCAAGGAGAGTATTTTCAAACATTACAGCGTTATAATATTATAATGGTCAGAATAGATCAAATTATTGAAATCACCAATATCTTAACATAATGATGTTATTTAATTTATTTCTATGTATTTGCCTTGTAAAAAAAAAAAAAATTAATATCCAGCCTTAGGCCACATTCACACGCCCGTTGTCCTGTCCTTTGCAGGACATAGGACCTATGTTACTCAATGGCCCCTTTCACGCATCCGTACATGTGTAAGGAGCTGCTATCTGTGCCGTTAATTACGTCAGGCCCTATTTTTTTGCCACATTATGTGAATGTTGTGCCGATGTAGCAATGAAGCACGGAGCACTACAGATGCACATTTGTAATCTGGTCCGCCCTACACTGTAGCCTTAGTAGAGAGAAAATTTTATCACCTTTTACGGTGTGGTGCCATTCTATTCCTGGGCACCAGCCTGGGCTGAAGCACTGGAGGCGGGCCAGCACCCGGGAGTAGAACAGCAATGTACACAGGAACCGGGCCTCAAGGGGCCGCAGCACCGGTCTCCTCAAAACGGCGCCATTTTATCCATGTACAAAATGTAAAGCAAAAATATTGATGGTACATTCGAGTTAATGTCTCTCTAATGAGATGGAGTGTCAGCTGGACAGGAAGCTTTTTATACACAATGTCAAACATGGAGGACGAGGTTTTGTTTTTTTTAATAGGTTCAGGTAGTTGGTACCTTCCCTCATGGATTTCTGTCCCGATTTGCAGCATTTCCTGCATTTTGGCTCAACATATGCAGTTACTCATTCAGCCAATCAGGAGCACTGCTGCAGCCGCTCTTTGGCAAGTGCACCTGCAGACTGTGACTGCAGGAACTGCTGCCCATCAGGATGAAGCTCTGTGGCAATAGCGCTGGAGCAGGGAAGATATGTATAGAATTTTTCCATTTATCACATTGCTGAGCCTATTTTATTTTTGTAGCTTTTTCTCAAAATACCCCATAACCCTAGGTATGGATGACAATACAGAGGGTAATGAAGAACATAATCTTATGATTAATTTTCCTGAGGCATTAAGTGACTAGGAAAATCTAACCTGCTGATATGTCCCTATTGCGCATGGCGTGCCGAGGATGAAGGTTGCTTTCTTACCTACAACCTTGGAGACATTTCTGTGCTATTAGGAGTCTAATCTCTATGCTATATAGGCATTTTGGTGCACTGGATAGGACTACCACCCTTCTAATAAATACAAGCAGGGAGGTCCAGCCAGAGGTGGATCTGTGCACTTGGGGAGGTAGTCCTAATAGACTTATCTCAGCACTGAAAGCCTGCCTAGCCAATCACTGACAGAGGTAGGACAATGCTACGGTCAGTGACTGGCTGAGTGGGCTGTCACTGCAGGAACAAATGTGTCTCAAATCTGGCAATGTGACTATTCAGTGGGGGACCCAGGGCGTTACTGAATTTTGTTTCTGATTGACAGCCTGGTCCTCCTGTCTGGTTTCTTGTTGCCTGCTCCAATCACCTCTGGGACAGGACTTTGTATCTTACAAAGCTCTGGCATTTCCTCTGCCTGATGCCTGCCATAGGATTACACTTGCTGTACCTTGTTCATGCTCCTTATACCTGAATATTCTGAACTCCTATTTGACTTAGTTTTTTGTCTAACCATTTTGTGTCTAGTTTTCCTCTCCTGGTCCTGACCTGTTTGTTGCTGAACATCCGGCATTCTGTGTTTTGTCCATCTTTGACCCGTCTTTTGTCTTGTCTTACATGCCACCTTATTCTAGAGCTGGAAATGGCTCCTAGTTCTCTGCCATTACTAAGGGCCCTATTCCAGAGTAATGATAATCGGCCGGATCGGGCCCATTTGGCCCGATTCGGCCGATTATCGTTCGGTGAAATAGAGAGAACGATCAGCCGATGATTGTGTCATCGGCTGATCGTTCATTTAGGGCCAGACCTAAAATCATTGTTCCCCCACCGCACATCGCTACGGTTGAATAGTGGTGCGCGGCGGGCGACCGACGATTTGAGAAGAAACAGCAGCAGCATCATCATACATTACCCGCCTGCAGGGCTTCTTCTCTGCGCTGTCTTCATCCCCGGGTCCCGTGCGCTCTATCTTCTGAATGGCCGGTCAGCTGACGGAGCGCTCAGCCAATCACAGGCCGAGACTGTCGCGGCCTGTGATTGGCTGAGTGTGGCCTGTCAGCTGACCGGCCATTCAGAAGATAGAGCGCGGGGGACCCGGGGAGGAGGCGGAGCGGAGGACAAGCCCTGCAGCCAGGTAATGTATGATGCTGCAAGGGCTGCAAGGACATCGGTAACGATGTCCTTGCAGCCCTCGCTCAACGATCATCGGGCCGTGGAATAGGCCCAGTAAATGAGCGGCGATCTAGCAGATCGCCGCTCGTTTACATCGTTGATCGGGCCCTTCTCGGCCCATGGAATAGGACCCTTAGTGTGGTCTTCAGACAATTAGGCAGGGACAGTGGGTGTAGGACATTTTAAGGGCTTCACCTGTCTGTGTGTGTTCGCTTGTGCGTCCTGGCCTGTCCTGACAGGAGTGCTGTGGGAGGGGATTTGGCAGGGTGGGAGAACTCTGAAGAACAGCTGAGGGAAAGCTATGTAATCTTGGAATTGTAGTATTAAGCAACTACTCAACCAAGAAGAACAACAACCAAGAAATACAGAACTAAGAGCCCCAAAACAAATGGATTTTTGGTTGTTTCATAACTGGGTCAGACAGGGCAATGATATATGCTTCTGCAGAATGTTGTGAAAACACACAACTGGCTAGCTTGTCATATGATGTAGCATAACTTCTACAGAAAGGGGCCCAACCAATTCATTCTAAATAGATGCCAACCCATTATACCTGTTCTATGAAACTTTACATGAACATTACAAATTAAAGCAGTGGAGGTATTCGGCATCTCCTGATTTGTCTGCCCTTCTTCCAGACTGAATATGTTCCCTGTGTCTATCCTAAATTGGCAGTCCAAGCATTGCTTGGCATTGTACATGCGCTCAGGCTGGTGTGCAGCTGTTTGGCGAGTGAAACCATGTTAATGGATATCCAGGCAAACATTGCTTGCAGGCAGTTTGGAACTTAGTAGCGAACCTTACAACAGAGGATGGGAGATTGTTATGTGCTGGGGCACTGGTGCTTCTCTGTGAGCTTGTGACAGCTGATGGATCATGGCTGACCTTTCCTCTTCACAATAACAGCAACTATAGTGGTGATGGACTGGTGACGACCTACAACAAGCAACTACTGCTGAGGTGCATATGTGATGCCTGAAAAACATGCATATATGAGCACTGCATATAGCCAATATATATTAGTATATATTCTATTTAGTTTCCATACGAAATGTTGAGCAGCTTACTTTGAATCAGCATGCGTTTTGACACACTTTACATCTGAGGTTATTGAGCATGAAATTATATATCGGACATAATATTGAATTGGTCACGTCAAAAATGGAAGCGTAATATATGCAGACAGAGAACTATTCGGTGACAGATATGACAGAATCAATAGAGGCATAAAACCAGATGATGGATGCTTTTTATTTGAAAGGAATATCATAACGATGGGTAAGAAGTAGTTTAGGATTGAGGAAGTTATGTCAAGTAAATACAAAGAATGCCGAGCACCTTCTCAGGGTTGTGTCATTTATGCCTATGTTATGCATTGTCTTATATTAGCATAAGGAAAGTTATGTTGTAATAATAGCTGTGATTATGATTCTAGGATGCACCCTCTTTTTATTTAGCATTGATGCTTGCACTTAAGTGAAGGTTGTGAGATCAAGTTTAACAACAATCGCATTGTCTCGGGGTTTGTCAGTCATTCTGGACAACATTCAGAAATGTCCTAATGGACCTTTGTGTGCCATGTTGCTTATAAGTGCAGTAATAATAATACACTTAAATGGAGTCTGTAACTAAGTTTATGCTGCCTTAAATGAGGACAGTATAAACTAGTGATAGAAATACTTAACAGCTCTGTGTATAACTTACATCATTCTTTTCAGCCGTTCTCCTAATATGCAGGAGAATATTATTCTTGCCACATCCCTCCAGTTTGTGATTGACAGTTGACTACCTACAGAGCATGGATAGATAAATGCCAATCAGCAGCTGGTGGGCAGAGTTTTCTACTTCTCATGAATATCCAGGACTACTGGGCCCATGCACATAATGGAGAGTACTATTTATGTCCATGTTGTTCAGGAGGATATCTCTGGATCAGCTGCATAGAACAATGTAAGTGATACATCATTCTGCTCAGCTTCTCTGTCACTATTTTATGTTACCCTGAGATAGGACAGCATAAACCTATTGACAGAGTCTGTTTAAAGAGGACCTGCCTATTCTTCTGACTTGTCTATTTTAGTAACTACTTTAGTAACTACAATTCTGAAGCATCTTTTCTTTACTCAAACATTTCCTGTATGAATAAGAAAGGAACAGTACAGTGTTCTTAGAAAGGATGCTCCACAGTCATTTTTTTGTATGGGGAAAAGAATTACCATAACAAACTTGGGGGGATGACAGAGATTTCTTAAAGCGTCACTGTTGCAAGTTTTTTTTGTTTTTTTTTCGTTTAACAAATCAACATTTATCTTTTTAAGTTTTCTATGTTTAAATCAATGTTATACATATGGCCACTAGGTGTCACCCTTAATGTAAAACTGTGGACCTTGCTCCCTCAGTGCCAATATTTGGTCTTTTCTCTGTTCAAAAAAAGAGACCACAAAAAATTCCAGTGCTTTGCGTGTTCACAGGCATGGATTGGTATTGGTTGACAGCCATTCTTGAGCACGCACAGAGCAGGAAAAGTCTTCACTGGGCATGTGTACAGCCGCCCCACATCTGCATTCAGTAGCAGAGAATCCTGGGTGTGATTGCATTGTATGGTCAGCTCTCCTGTCACACAGCACCAAAACCTCTGTAACTACACAGTGATGTTATACTGACGGAATTTTTGCATAACAAAGAGCATTGTCTCCTGGTAAATTGCATAGGTGATAGTATAATTAGCCAAAGTTAATAATATAATTAACCTAAGTAAACTGTCCTCAGTTGATATACAACCTGTATGATGAACAGGTGTCTCTCCATGGACCCCCATCTCTTTTCTTGAGCAGAGAAAAGACCAAAAATCTGTATTTTGTATAATTTATTATAATAAAGAATATATTATAATAAAGAAGTGTATATCATATATTAAACTGTCAAAAACTGAAATAATGTCTTACAAGAAACTGGGTGTGGCTATGTTGAAGGGGAGTGACTTACTTGGACCAAAGATACATCAAATTTTGAATTACATTTTTGCATAAAAGTAAACAATACTTACCTCTCCATGCCCCCAATGTCCTCCTTCCTCTTTCCCGCAGACCAGGGCCACCTCTGAAGCTTTTAAATCCATTTCTGAAATGACAGCCAATCATTGACCAAGATGGGACTGAGCTGCAGCCGGTGATTGACTGAGCGGCCTATCACTTCAGAGACAGGTGTAGAAGCTTTAGCAGCTGCTTCAGCCAACATTGAACAAGACAGGTGTATACCGGGGAGCATGGAGAGGTAAGTATACAAATTTATTATGTGATATATAGTTTAATCAGCCACCGACCAGGCACATTCTATTACATGTAGCGATGCACAGTCGGTGCCCAATGATTTTAAAATACGCTGAAAGACAATGATTAGCTGATGATTGGCTCCTTTGCTGATCATTGTCTTTATTACATGGGGTGATATATGCCCAAATCTGCCTGATTGGGTAGATAATTGCCCCATGTAAAAGGACCCTAAAAAATATATAGAGTGGAATAATGGCAAATCAGTAGATTTTTTCTGTGGATATGTAATATGCACAGAGAGCTTTTCTGGCACATATAGCAAGCAGAGATTGAAATGCGTCAGGTGTATAATACATCTAATTTTCGGGTCTATGGCATGGCTGCAACACCCAGAATCCATGTGGTTCTACTGAACTGAATTAAGGATCAGTAAAACCACACAGAATCCGCCATTGCAGCTGTTATACAGGCCTTAAAGTCCTTCTAATGTTGTCCCTATTGATATTTACAGACATATAATGCAAAGGGGTTATCCAGTTAGGTAAAATATATGTTAAATTGTCACCCCTTTTGGAGACTAACAATTCATTCCCTACATGTCATTACCTTTTCTGTCTCCTTCCCTCAGCTTTGAGCCTGCTGCTTTGTGCTGAAGACACAGAAAACTGTAAGGGCTGTTCAGTCCATCTTTGTCTCCACCTTCTCATCCCCCTCTCTCCCGGGACGGCTGATGTAAACAAGTCCCTGTCTGTAACTTTGAAACTTCTCTGTAATGCTGGGAGGTTTAATCTGAGGTCAAGTTGCCGATGAACTCCCATTACATAGTTGCTACAAAGGTACAGATCGGTACTTGTTTACATCAGCCATCTCTGGAGGGAGGGGGGAGGAGGGGGAGACAGAGAGAAAAGCTCACACACAGATTTTTGTGTCTTCAGCAGAAAGCAGCAGCTCAGAACTGTGGGAAGGAGACTAAATAGATAATAACAAGTATGGAATAAATGGTTAGTCTCCAGGAGGGGAGATGATTCAACATATATTTTACCTAACCAGATAACGCCTCTAAACACCCACCATATACTTTATAGCAGACACATTGTTAATGCAATAAAATGCAACAGAAAATCTATTTCAGAGGTGATTTATTTGCTATGGCTGATTGTAACATTGATAATCTACTGAGCCTTTCAGTGGTGTCTACCAGATATTGCATTGACACCACATTTCTCAGCATTTCATCATTTCATTTCATCGTGTTTGAAAAATTCTGCAAATATTTTACCATACAAAGCAATGGGCAAAAAAGACAGCTATTTGTCATTTCATGTCCAAGGGTCTGGGAATGAGTGGTTTAGTATACCATCTGCCAAGTATTTTGGCTGGAGTGTGTGTGTAGCCTTCCCTCAGACTGACATAATCTCTTTTCAATTGATCACCACTCTAAAGCTCAAGTGCACAATTTATCATCTATCTGTCAGATGTTCTGCTCTAGAACCGTCACTGCACTGTACCTCATCTCCATTAATTCCTTAGTATTATCTACGTAAGGATGATACTCCCATAGTGGGGACTGTGACATATCTGAATTCTAAACCTTTAGATCCTGGCGTATCTGTAATCTGTGATTAACTGGCCAATAAAGGGTCAGTATTTAGAATGGATCACTTTAAGAATAGCATTATCAGAATCCCATTATCCTTATCGTATAAATGCTTACACATTGTAATTCTGTATATTTAGAGAAGCGGATGGATTTAGATGCCATCTTTACACAGGTCTCTGTCTGTCATAGACAAATCTTTCTTTGCTGTACATCAGTCATTGGAAGACACATCTGCATTGCTACATTCCATATCATTTGCCTACAGACTGAACAGGTGCGTTTTGAGTCTTAGTTTTAGGGGGTTTAAGCACCACACCTTGTGACACCAGGTTGTGTGTGGTATTACAACTTGGCTCCATTCACTATAATGGGACTGAGCTGTAATACCACAAACAATTTAAGAATAGGAGTGGCAATGTTTCTGGAATAAGAGAAACAGATGGATGACCTCAGGGAGACCAACCAAAACAATAACACTGCCGGCTGCTAGTGAAAGCGCTCAATGCTGTGAAATCCTAGGTGCATTGCCCCCTGGGAAACATGAATATACAAAAGAAGAGCCCGTGGAGCCTCATTGAAGAGTCTGAAACAAGGGCCCAACCAAGGGGTGGCTCCTGTAAGGAAACCACCAAAACCACCATATTAAGTGACCCTATAAGTCAAGGTAATGACAAGAGAAAAACCAAGGCCAGGTAACCATCCACATACAGCTGTTTTGGGGTGTTGCCCCTCATCAGTGTGGAGCAGTCTTCTGGCTAGGTGGGAGCAATGCCTAGTAGAGCCAGAAGAGAAGAAGATCGCTGATCTCAGGGAGACCAGCCAAACGCTAACACTGCCGGCTGCTAGTGAAAGCGCTCAATGCAGTGAAATTCTAGGTGCAATGTTTCTGGAAGAAAGTGGTTATTTTTTTTTAAATTCTGGAAAACCCCTTTAACTTGTTGACGAGACAGGACAAGCATTACCCTTCTGATGCCATCAACAGTGTATAGAGGGAGCTCAAGACGTAAGCCTGCTGTAAGTACAGCGCCTCCCGGCTGCTATGAGCAGCCCAAGGGGAAACAGATCACTGATCTCAGGGAGACCAACCAAAGATAACACTGTCGGCTGCCCGGTTAAAGCACTTAATGCAGTGAAATCCTTAGTGCATTGCTCCCTGCTAAATACAAATTTGCAAAAAGAGCCTGTGGAGCCTCAAAACTTATAGATTGTAAGCCCTCGCAGGCAGGATCCTCCTTCCCCATGTACCAGTCTGCCATTTGCCTTTGTGTAATGTGTTTTTGATCTTGTAATGTTCCTGTTTGTTACCAATTTTGCTTGTATAGCACTCTGAAATTAAGGGCACTTTATAAATAAATAATAATAATAACAACAACAGCAACAACAACACAGGACTAGCCAGACATCCCTCCGGAGGAAGGACCCAGCCATGGGGTGGTTCCTGTAGGGAAACCACCAAAACCACCATATTAAGTGGCTCTATAAGTCATTGTAATGACAAGGCCAGGTATTCATCCACAGACAGCTGTTTTGGGGTGTTGCCCCTCATCATTGTGGAGAAGGATTCTGGCTAGGTGGGAGCAATGCCTAGTAGAGCCATAAGAGAAACAGATCACTGATCTCAGGGAGACCAGCCAAACGACAACACTGCCGGCTGCTGGTTATAGCGCTCAATGCAGTGAAATCCTAGGTATATTGCTCCCTGGGAGTGCTTTGATGTAACTGGTCTAAGTGACTGTCCTGTAGAGTTGAGGTCCCTAAGTTAGGCTTGAGTGTTCACAGTAAATAAAAAAACATTGTAAGATAAAGCCAATTATTTATTAGGACTGAGAGGTTTTTTTTCCTGCCAAAATTGTATGTTAGCATAATGTAATACAATGTATCTAAAGGGGTTATCTGGTGCTAGCACATTTATAACATGTTGCTGCCATATAAGAAAACTTAACAAACATGTTATGCTTACCTCTCCACGCTCCCCTGGGGTCCTGATGCAGTCTCTGGAGTGACAGCCTGCTCGGCCAATCACTGTCTGCTGAGCTATCCCATGTCAGTCAGTGATTGGATAAGCGGGCTGTCACTCCACAAACAAGCTTGTCTTGGAAGTAACAGCGGTTACAGACAGCTTGGGACACCGGCGAAGACACATCAGAACACCAGGGGAGTGTGGAGAGGTAAGCATAATGTGTTTGTAGTTTCTTATATGGCAGCATCATGTTAAAAACGTGCTAGTGTCGAAAAATCCCTTTAAAGAAGCAGTCTGGTAATATATTATTTTGTTAATATAGTACATCAGAGACTATATTATTTTGTTAATATAGTACATCAGAGACTATAAGTAAATAAAAACAGGCTCTTCAGTATATACCTTTTTCAGTTGTATACCTATTGTTGATATGACATTTTTTAATGCGTTTTGCTAGTTTAAAGCTATATCATGTTCCTAGATTTCATACTGGGGTACCTTTTTCTCATATCTATCTAAGAAATATTTAAAAAGACAGTGTCGGTGGGGGTTCATGTCAGATGAGACCCCTGGAGATTGTTACAACAAAAGAGCATGCAGCACTCCATCAAGCACTGCGTCCCTATGGCTTTTAGCTCTGAGATTTCTGTATCTCCCAACTATGTCGGCAGTTCCGGCACAATTGTAATGTGCATACTAAATGCCATAGATGTATGAAGCGTCCCTCTATTGTGGAGATCAGTGGGGATCCCAGCTTACAGACCCCCCTCCAGGGCTAGCTTCTGACATGTCTCAATGGCATTCTTGAAAAGAGATATACACTGTACTTTAAATATCTTATGTAAATGAATCCCACATATTTTTATGGTTTTTTATGCCCCCAGTTTGTCATTGCTAGTTTCAAGCAGCGTCTATTGTAATTCCTGACTATATTACCAATGTAATCAGACCATTGCGGTCAGTGTGTGGATGGTCTCTCCAGGTAACTCATACACATATACATACATATATATATATATATATATATATATATATATATATATATATATACAGGAATGCATATACTAATGTAAGCTTTCCTGTAGCTCCAACAACTTTCATATATGTTTAGGTTCAGCAGTAGAAACAAAAACCCAATATACTATTGCAGCTATAATGACTCTCATTGCTTTCCAATCTACCATGTGTTGAGAATAAATGGAAACTAATCTGCAAATACTGCGCCAGAGGACGCCTGCGACATATGATAAATATTTTATACACAGAATCCAAAGACGGATGCACTCTATACACAGTATATTGGGGAAATTGCTTGGAATAAATCTTAAAGCATTCCCTATGCTAATGTAATGAATAAGATTCGCACAGATATATCAATAAGATGGTATTTAAATGGGAATTTTGTATTCTTCCTCCTGCGCTGGGTACACAATCATAAAAAAACAATCTGTATATAAAGTATAAGGGATGTAGTGCAGCAAATCAACTGCCTTTTTTTTTAAAGTTTAAAGCGAATGTAACTTTAAGAGAGTAATGCAAATTTTTTTCACTATCCTGTTAGCGTTGGCACAGAGATCCCAGTGGCGTGTTCCATTTTTCCTGAGCTCTACGTAATTTCTTTCTTGTGCACAAGCCCAGTTCTATGCAGTGGGGGTGGGCCCCCAGTGTAACGATATCCCCTCCCCTTGGTGACACAGCAGGCTTGATTCTAAAAGAACTGTGTCCAATCATGGAAGAATAACCTCTCCCGGTACCACTACCTTCTCGGCTTGGCTCAGATGTAAGTCTCCCCACTATTGGATTCCCTCAATACTGCTGCAGGTGTTGCTCAACAAAAAGCACAACATGTCCAATAATATCCATAGAAGAATTGTGGCACTCACCCATATAGCAGTTAAAAAGCCTTTATTGTAGCATCTCGGTGAAGATGCTGACAAGTGTCTGGGCTGCAGCCGTTTCACGCGCATGCGCAGCGTGCTCCCTCAAGGTCCATGAAGAAGCGCGCTTGAGGAAGCGCGCTGCGCATGTGCGTGAAACGGCTGTAGCCCAGTCACTTGTCAGCGTCTTCACCGAGCCGCTACAATAAAGGCTTTTTAACTGCTATATGGGTGAGTGCCACAATTCTTCTATGGATATTATTCTAAAAGAACTGTGTCACCAAGGGGAGGGAATATTGTTATACCGGGGGGTGCCAGAGCCGCCGCCAGTGTTTAGAGCAGGCTGGTGCACAGGAAGAAAATGTCGCAGAGCGCGGCTACCAGGCAGTATTTTAAAAGATACAGCACCACAAGGATCACCACGACGGCAGGGTAAGGAACAATTTACAAGATGGTACATTCGCTTTAAGGCTATGTTCCCACACAGTATTTTGGTCAGTATTTTGCAACCAAAACCTAGAGTGGATTGAAAAGACAGGAAGGCAATAATTATATGTACAACACTTTAACATGTGTTTTACCATAGAGTTTTTTTCTTGGTATATAGCACTACAGCTGGCATGATTTTTCAAATAATAGACTGCATATATCTCTCTATGATAGGGATGGCGATATGGCCAAGAAATAAAATCTCAATTTTGGGGGGTAAATCTCTCCCTATCTATGCCTATCCCCACTGTTCTCTGCAGTAACCCCTCCCACCAATCTCACAGTGTACAGTATATGTAGACACTGCACTGCCATAGTATATACAGACTATATATGTATATACTGTGACAATATATTGGCAACTTAAGGAGTTACAAACAAACTAGCGTGGTGTGTGCTTAGAATACATTTCCTTCTTTTGCCATTTTTTGGTCACGTTGGTGAGACAAGCCCTTCAAAAAATTACTCTGGAGGTTTTGTTTTTTTTAAATCAGATCAAGTGTCAGGTGTCAGAAAGTTATACAGATATGTAATTAACTTGTGTTAAAAAAAATCTCAAGTCCTCCAGTACTTGAGTAGTTAAGTAGAAAATAATGTTTTCGGATCAACTAGTCAGAAAGTTATACGAAAGTTATTACTTCAATTAAAAAAAATCAAGTATTCCAGTACTTATCAGCTGCTGGATGTCCTACAGGAAGTGAAGTTTTTTTTCTAATTTGACACAGTACTCTCTGCTGCCACCTTTGTCCGTGTTAGGAACTGTCCAGAGCAGGAATGATTTTCTGTGGGGATTTGCTGCCCCTCTGGACAGTTCCTGACATGGACAGAGGTGGCAGCAGAGAGCACTGTGTCAGACTGGAGATAATACACCACTTCTTGCAGCACATACAGCAGCTGTTGATCTGAAAACATTTTTTCCCTCCAAAGTACCCCTTTAACCTTTATATTCACTAAACACTTTTCCAGAGTACCCATTAGTAAGTTAGAAAATAGGTTACTGTTAGAGATGAGAGAACCTGGAGCATGCTCGAGTCCATCCGAACCCGAACGTTCGGCATTTGATTAGTGTTGGCTGCTAAGCTTGGATAAAGCCCTAAGGTTGTCTGTAAAACATGGATATAGTCATTGGCTGTATCCATGTTTTCCAGACAACCTTAAAGCTTTATCCAAGTTCAGCAGCCCCAGCTAATCAAATACCGAAAGTTCGGGTTCGGATCCACTCGAACCCGAACCCGGTTCGCTCATCTCTAGTTACTGTATATACTCTTTGCTTATGAAAAGCTATTTTACAAAAGTTAGAGGCATCACTTGCTACAGTGTTACTGTGGCCGACTTTTGAGAAACACTGAGTACACTGTTACTTATGGTGCGTGTACACAGAGAGATATATCTGACATCTTTGAAGCCAAAGCCAGGAACAGACTATAAACAGGGAACAGGTCATTAAAAATAGGTTGAGATTTCTCCTCTTTTCAAATCCATTCCTGGCTTTGGCTTCCAAAATCTGTCAGATAAATCTGTCTGGGTAAACGCACCCTTAGGCAGGGGTAAAGATAACTTCTTCTCACTTGCACTTTAGGGAGTAATTTTATCACTACTGTTGTGCTGTTTAATTCAGCACTGACATGACATTATACAAAAACCAATAATCTAAAAAAAAAACATAACCTAAATTCCCTTTAACAGTGATATGACAAAAAGTCTGCTGCAGCTGTTACCTCTAAGCAGCTATTTTATTGGAATCCGCAAAGTCACGGCAAAATCACTTTTTATACACACGTACAATCTTATAAAGTTCAGCAGCTGAAACTAAAGTTTAATGTAATTGACGTTTTATGGATGGCTAGCACCAGATGTTCTGTAAATAGTCTTATGTAATCTGGAGAGTCACTATATTGAAAATGTTGGTACATTGGTTGTATATGAAATGTTAGAAAGACTTCTTTCCACCCTGACACAGTGCTCTCTGCTGCCACCTCTGTCCATTTCAGGAACTGTCCAGAGCAGGAGCAAATCCACAAAAAACTTCTCTTGCTTTGAAAAGTTCAAGGTGGCATCAGAGAGAACTGTGTCAGACTGAAAAGAATATACGGTTCAGGGAAGAAACAGAGTGCTGCACCTCACACCTATGGCTGATACTAGTGCCGCTAGGCTAAATAAAAAACACATCAAAATTTTGTGTATGAATTGATCATAGCCAGACCGACACGGTGTGGAGTTAGCGTAGGGACCCGTGTGGACCAGAGGACCTGCGCGGTGGTACACGGGGCAATATGGTTTGATCAATTCATATACAGACACTCTGGTGTTGATTTTTAATATAGGCCTAGCGGCATTAGTATCAGCCATAGATGGGATGTGCAGCGGTTCCATTCTCTCCAGTTCGTGAAAAGAATATACCACTAACTGCAGGACATACAGCAGCTGATAAGAACTGGAAGACTTGAGATTTTTTAAAAAGAAGTAAATTACACATCTTAATAACTTTCTGACACCATTTGGTTTGAAGGATTTTTTTTTTTGTTGGCGTACCCTTTTAAGTATTTCAATTTTCTAAAAATATGGGATGCAAACAATCTTCTGTGTTTTAGTCTTATTCTTGGTTTTAGATTTGGTTTTAAATACGATGCGGGCGATGACAGTCTGTCCTAGGTCGGCTGATACCATCCTTTGTTGGTAAATTTCACCTAATGAACAATCGTTTAGGTTAAAACATCAGCGTTCATCAATGTGGCTGTGTGTGCGTCTTTAAAAGAATATTTCTGAATAACTGAATTATAAAATGCAGCAGTTAACCAAGCAGTAAAGCAGATTTTATGGAGTGTCTTATAAGAAAATAATGCAGTTGATGCTGAGCTGTAAGATGTGATGATGTGATGGTCGGCTAGTGACACCTGCTGGTGATAGTCTCTTCATGTTGCCTCTGCACCTACATTATTTTTGTTGCTTCCCCTGTAGGTAGGAAGCTACTTAGATGTAAAATACAAAGAACTATGAAACAATTAGTTCTGTTACATATATTCAAAAATTCAATGAAAAAACAGTGTGTGTGTATATATATATATATATATATATATATATATATATATATATATATATATAATATAACTCTCAGAATACCCTACACTTATGAAGCTTTAATGAAGGGTATGTTGGGAGTTGTAGTTTAAGAGAGAACAAACCTTTAATAATTGATTGTTGTGCAGAAGCTTCTGGTGGCTGTAATCTGTTACAACCATCAGCCCTGAAGGTCCAGCACTTTATATTTCTACAGTGGAAGCGCATATATACTACAACTCCAAGCATATCCTGAGGGATGCAGACTATCAGTACATGCTGGAAGTTGTTGTGCCTGCAGCTGTTGTAGTTGGAGAGTCTTAGGTACATTGTACACTGGAAGCTTTGTGGGACATTAGAATACATAGTTATGTGGGGGCTCAGTGTGTGGAAGTGACCCCAGAACAGCACTAACATACTGTATATATATATATATATATATATATATATATATATATATATATATATATATATATATATATATATATGAGATGGAGGGGCAGGAGAATCTATTGTGTGATGGTAACAGTGTGATGGTATGTTGATAGGTACAGTATGGTGATTTTATATATATATATATATATATATATATATATATATATATATAATCTCAACATGCTGTACCTATCAACATATCATCACACTACTACTTACCGAATCCAGTACACAAAGAACAATAAATTCTCCTGCCCCTCTATCATCATCATGCTACCCACTTCATCCTTCTGCCCCTCCATTATCATACTACTCACTTCACTCTCCTGCCCCTCCATCATCATACTACTCACTTCACTCTCCTGCCCCTCCATCATCATACTACTCACTTCACTCTCCTGCCCCTCCATCATCATACTACTCACTTCACTCTCCTGCCCCTCCATCATCATACTACTCACTTCACTCTCCTGCCCCTCCATTATCATACTACTCACTTCACTCTCCTGCCCCTCCATCATCATACTACTCACTTCACTCTTCTGCCCCTCCATCATCATACTACTACCTCCTTCATCCTCCTGCACCTCCAAGATCATAATACTACCCCTTCATCATCATACTACTACCCATTCATCCTTCTGCCCCTCCTTCATCATAATACTACCCCCTCCATCATCCTCCTACCCCATCATACTACTACCCTCTTCATCCTCCTGCCCTTCCATCATATTACTACCCCTCCATCATCCTCCTACCCCATCATACTTCCATCATCATCATAGTCATACAGCTCTCATCCTTTTGCCCCTCATCATCATACCAGTACCCACTTCATCATTCTCCTGCCCCTTCATCTGTGTTTAAAACAAAAAAAAATCTATACTTACCTCATCTGTATGGTTCCTCTAGTCCCCCAGCGACTCCTCTTCCTGCTGTGCATGAGTGAGATCACTCGCGCCGACAGGGGGTGGAGCTTCCCGGGACAAACCTGGGACATGGTTTCGACATGTAGGCCTGACAGCTGCCGCAGCGTCTGCCCACTGAGGGCAGGCAGCATCACACTATGGCTGTCTGGGGGCCCCAGCTGCTGGATGGTCAATGGGAGTGGGGGAGGGATCCTCCGGTGGCCAAATCCGACACTGGGTATGGCAGTGTTATCCAGTCACAGTATGTCAGTATTGTTTAAGTCCGGTGTGGATGTGATGCCTGGAGATATTACCTACTAATCCTGTGGTGAGAATTCCTTCAGACAATATGCAGACGGCTCTAATCATTGATTCTATGTAGAAATTTGTTTATGTTTTAAGCAGTTAAAAACCATGAAAGACGCGATTCCCAAACCACTTTCCCCAACGCTCCCCAAGATGGGCATCTTCAGGTTTAGTTCCTAGGGCAGCAGCAGCTGTTAATACGGCCCTGGGTACAGTGTGATACTAAATGCTGTACCTGTGCCAGGATGGGCTGCTCCTATAGCACCAGGTGAGGACGGCTTCATTTTATATTTCTGGCACCCTGTGTGATCGTACAGAACCTGAAAACGCTCCAGTCCTCTACATAGAAAATAATTTACAGCCTCCAGTATCTCCTTCTGACTGCTGTATGTAAGGACTTGCTTTATCTATATTAGTTATCTGCTTATTTTTTTTTTAATCTTCATTTTTCCTCATGTTTGGATGCTATTTTAGGGGCTTTAGAACCAATTACCAGTTTTCCACAAAATTATGGTCTCAACACATCGTCCTAAAACCAATTATCTTATCTTTTTTCTTTCAAATCAACTGGTTTGAGAAAGTTACATAGATTTATAATTTACTTCTATTAAAAAATCTCAAGTATGAGAAGACTTGAGTTTTTTTAAATAGAAATAAATTGCAAATCTATATAACTTTCTCAAACCAGTTGATTTGAAAGAGAAAGCGTTTCGCTGGATAACTCCTTTAATATTGTATGTTGAGGGACCACTGAATATATATATATATATATATTTATTGTTGGTCTAATTTTTATTGGCCCCGGTAGCCAGAATCCTACTCCACACTGACGAGGGGCAAATACCCCGAAATTGCAGTCTGTGGATGGATGCCTAGCCTTGGTAACCCTTGTCCTATGTCGTTATACTCGCCACAGAGTTAGACTTTGACTTACAGGTGCTTTCCCCACTAGGAGGCACCCCTTGGCAATGGGCTTCCTTGTCTGGAGAGAGGGATATCTGGCTATTCCCGTGTTTTGAGACTCGCAACTGAGGCTCCACGGACCCCTTTTTTGCATATATATATATATATATATATATATGTCAATAATTTCCAATAATATTCAATCATTTTATTATTAATTTATGACTAATAATCCCATAAAATACATACAAGACAAAAAAAAAGAAAGAAAAAAAAGAAAAAACGAGGGTGTCTGTGCAAAATTCATGAAAATTAGGGTTGTGAAGTGGAAAAGCTTGGGCATAAGGCCACAAAGGGCAAATAACGGGGTGACTGTATCCATTTTGATGCTGAGAGACATTAATAATGCAGTACCCACTATCAGTTGGATAATCCATAGCCATATTGACAGGCATATTTATTTTCCTGCTTATTTGCTATATAGGGCATTATTGTAGATGTAGGTGCAATGTTTGTACTGCCTCAGGGAATAAACTGTATGTCTTCTTGCCCCATGGGGCTTTGTGCAATAAACAGAGATTGTGTTATTGTTTTTGGGGATATACTGCATGTTTACCTGTAGATGATGGCCCCAATGATGTAAGGAAATTGTTATTAATTTTGCCCAGGTTTCTACGTTTATTTTATGTTGTCTTATGTTTTGTGTGTATTTTATGGAATTATTGGTTGTTGTCATCAATTAATAATAAAAATTAGTGATGAGCGAATTTAGTGAAATATTCGAATATTTGATATTTGTACGAGTATCTCCCGAATATTCAATCCCATAAAAGTCTATGGGAACAAGTATTTGATTATTGAAAAACATCTATTCGACCACTTGGAGGTAAAAACCGGAAGCTGGGGGATTTGACCGCTTATCAAATATTTTTCGAATATTCGGCGGACTATTCGATAATATTCGATAGATCGAATACCTTACTATTCGATCGAATATCTATTCGATCGAACAGTATTCGCTCATCACTAATAAAAATATAGAATTTTATTGGAATTCATTTAGTATTTTTTTTTTTTTGTATCAATGTTAGATCATATAGTGTATCAATAGAGCTGATATGGATGTTCTTATATAGGATATATTAGTTTTGTTACCTGACAATATTGTGGGTCATGCTATAGTACATAAAATAGATTATCAATTAATTAAAGGGGAACTCCATCAAAAATATGTTAGATAAACTGGCGTCAGAATGTTGTTGCTGCTGTATGTCCTGTAGGAAGTAGTGTATTCTTTCCAGTCTGACACAGTGTTCTCTGCTGCCACCTCTGTCCGTGACAGGAACTGTCCAGAGCAGTAGTAAATAACTAAAGAAAACCTCTCCTGCCCTGAACAGTTCCTTTCATGAATAGAGGTGGCAGCACTGTGTCAGATTGGAAAGAATACACCACTTCCTGCAGGACATACAGCAGCTCATAAGTACTGGAAGATTTGAGATTTTTAATTAGAAGTAAAAAAAAAAAAAAAAAGGCGCAAAAAGGCTTGTAAATTCCCCCTAATATCTAATATTTAGTGAGGATGCCACTGGTGTTATATTGCTTTCTAAAACACATAGCAGGGTTTATATGCCATGAGGGAATATAAGATTATAGTAACAGGAACGACGTCTGCATTTTCTGCGACTATTAATACTCCAATAAACTTTGCTATCATGGGCTGGGGAAATAAGTGTCCTGCGGTGACTTATAACACAGCTCTAATTCACTCCTATTTGGGTTGTATATGTAGTTCTTATTGCTTATATATTGTATTCCACATGACTTTACCTATAACATAATTCTTGACCCCACATATACCTGATACATTCCCTTTGGGTTATCTAGGATTAAAAGAACATCTTCCAGAAACAGCACCACTTTTTTTCCTTAGTTTGTTTGTGGTATTGCAGCTCAGTTGCATTGAAATAAATGAAGCTGAGTTGTAACATCACACTTAACCTGAGGACAGCTGGCACTGTTTTTGAAAGAAAGCAGCTATATGACCCACTAGTGTAGAGAAACCCATGCAAACAGGGGGGAGAACATACAAAGTCTGTGCAAATACCCTTTTAGATGTTAAACATTTCATGTAAAAAAAAAAAAAAAAAAAAAAAAAAAATATATATATATATATATATATATATATATATATATACATACAGGGTTTATGTATATTCATTCAAAAGGTAATATTCGGAAGGAAACAATGATCGGCCTAGATTCTTCCTGGCGTCTTAATCACGTGTAGCTGGGCAATGACTGACTGCCTGTAAATAAACATTAGCCTGTCCACATGCTCATAAATGTTTTATGTCTGCTCTTGTCCTCAGACTGAAGAAGTCCTGAAGATTGATGGAGGGCCATGCTATTCAAACAGCAGGCGTTGCTGAGACAGAAGCTTTTGGTGCTAGGCAGCCTGGCTGTTGGAAGTCTCCTATATCTAGTTGCCAGAGTTGGGAGCTTGGATAGGTGAGTGCCTTAAAGTTATAAGATTTTCAACTATAAATGGGTTTAATCTTGTCTATGAATGTGAAAACTAGGGCGTGGGTGTGTATCATGTATTTAAAGAAAAATCCTGCTTATTTTTTATTTGAGATGTTTCGGTAAGTGCCCTCTAAGTATGAAGGCTATGCTGCATATACCACCTCTTATATTTGCTCAAAGAATGTTTCTATAAGGGGGTACATGATGAAAACCTTTAAAGGGGTTGTCCACTTTACAGTAAAATTGTTTAGTGTACAGTATTAGGCTGGGTTCACACTACGTATATTTCAGTCAGTATTGTGGTCCTCATATTGCAACCAAAACCAGGAGTGGATTGAAAACACAGAAAGGATCTGTTCACACAATGTTGAAATTGAGTGGATGGCCGCCATTTAATGGCAAATATTTGCTGTTATTTTAAAACAATGGCTGTTATATTGAAATAATGGCCGTTATTTACTGTTATATGGCGGCCATCCACTCAATTTCAACATTGTGTGAACAGATCCTTTCTGTGTTTTTAATCCACTCCTGGTTTTGGTTGCAATATGAGGACCACAATACTGACTGAAACATACGTAGTGTAAACCCAGCTTTAGTAAGTGTACTCACTGTATATACTGACAGCAGCTCCCTGTGTACCTCATAGAGCTAATATCAGACTCCCCTCCTCCAGGCTGTGCTGCCCTGCCCTGTGGTGAGTCTGTCCATAAGATGGCTGACATGAAGGAGCATGTGACCATGCCCCACCCCCAGTGTCCACCACTGAGCCTGTTTATTCCTATGGAGGACACAGAGGGTGGGCATGGTCACATGCTCCTCCATGTCAGCCATCTTATGAACAGACTCACCACAGGGCAGGGCAGCACAGCCTGCAGTAGGGGAGTCTGATTTAAGTTCTGTGAGGTACACAGGGAGCTGCTGTCAATATATACAGTAAGTACACCTATTAATACTGTACACTGAACTAATACTGTACATTACTAAAGAGGCCAACCCCTTTAAATATGTTAAAGAACTCGATAAAGTTCAGGAGGGAAGTGTTTTTAGAAAAAAAAAAAAACTGAACTCATGAACAAGAGGACACAGTGAGAGGTCAGTTGGGAGAAAGATCAGAAGCAACGTGATAAAATATTACTTTACTGAAAGAGTAGTAGATGCTTGGAACAAACTTCCAGCAGATGTGGTAGGTAAATCTCAATTTAAACCTGCCTGGGATAAACATCTATCTATCCTAAGATGGTAAGAAGGGAAATACTAAAAGAGCAGACTATTTTAACGTAACGCTATTTTACTTAAAATATTGCTAATTAGCGCTAAGTAAACGCTACGTGTGAACATAGCCTAATGGAAATGGTCGTTTCTAATGCTGCGGCTGATTCTGATGTTTTTTGAGAGTTAGACCTGTATTTTTGCCATGTGTATCTGTTATTTCCTCTGTAGGATAGGCCGCATCCTTGGCTGCTCAAGCTATAAAATACATCATTGTGTTTATCATTTTCTGTGAGATTACAAACTGTTCCTTCATTGTTCTGCGCGCTTGTGTGAACAATCCATACGCCGGGGCTGCATTACAATGCATTTATTAGACTACATGAATAACTTAAAAGCAACAAAGTCCCTTGCAGCATTTTGTTAAATCGCTCGACATCAACAATGTGTCCTTCGTTGTGCTCGTCTCCTCTTAAAATGAGGACTTTAATCTGAAGTGTAAAGGCGAGTCACGCTATATTAACCACATGTCTGTAAGACTTTGGATTATATCATCTTTTCAGCAATTCACAACAATACTATTTGTATTGATTATCCCTAGAGATACTGAGTATGTACTCGCCATAGATGATGAAATACTCATGCAGTAAAACACCAGGATAAACAAGAGGCTGTTTACTGAATGTGAATGAGACAATAATCCCAGTTTATGGGGAATTAGCAACATTTCATTAAACTGAAGTAAACTCAGGTCAATTATATTGGATGTATATATCTTTAAAAGCCTCTTAAATCCTTCAATATTGGGGCTGATTTACTAACAATCTGTCAATTTTAAGCCATTATGCTGTTGTTTGTGTCGGGTTTATTTGTGTAAAATTCACTATTGTGGCTCATGCCCTTAGTTAATTTGTCAGGTCTCTTACAGGACAAAACTAAAACCCAACCATCCCGCTACACTAAAAGTGGCTGATTTTTAGAATAAATAAAATTAAGTCAAATAAATGATGGTTTGGTTGAAGGGTTATTCCACTAGAACATAACTTTTCATATGTTGCTGCCCATGGAGAGACTAAATATTCATTCCATACTTGTTATTATCTATTTAGTCTCCTTCCCCCAGTTGTGAGCTGCTGCTTTCTGCTGAAGGCACAAAAAGCTGTGTTTGAACGTTTCTCTTTGTCTTCCCCTCCTCCTTTCCGAAAAGGCAGAAGTCCCTATCTGCAACTTTGTATTGCCAGGAGGGATAATTACAGCGAGATCATCAGCAACTTGACCTCAGATTAACCCTCCCAGCATCACAAAGAAGCTACAAACCTGCAGATAAATCCAGTTAGGGACTTGTTTACATCAGCTGTCTCGGATGGGAGGGGGAAGAGGACAGCTGAAGGAGTTTTTTGTATCTTCAGCAGAAAGCAGCAGCTCAGAGCTGGGGAAGGAGACGCTTGCTGCAAGGTCTCCTTAGGTATTTCTAAAGCCTTTCACATCCCGTGCTTCTGCCTGAAAACATACTTTAACCATTCCCTGCTCTGTGTTTAAATTCCAACTAGTCATGGCTGAAGGGAAACCTTATGTAATCACGCTTGCAGCGTCTACGAGGGGCCGTCCCATATCTTCCTCTGTGACGCTTCAGGCTCCTGCATTGGTAATAACACACACATAGGCGTGATTACAGAATTCTCCGCCAGACGTGACTAGTTAGCATTCAAACACCCCCCTGATGTCTACCTAACAGTTAGTTAGCGTACTGCGTAGGGGAAGATTAAAGTGTGTCAGGCAGAAGCACGGAACGTGAAATGCTTTAAGGCCCTATTTCACAAGCCAATGGAGAGGAGTAAGCGAGTGCCGACCTGTCAGATCAGAGCTCACTTGCTGCTCTTTCCCACTGGCTGCCGGTGCTATTACACACAATAATAATAATAATAATAATAATAATAATTTTTATTTATATAGCGCCAACAGATTCCGCAGCACTTTACAATTCTGGGGTGCATACATAGACAAAAAAATCGACATTACAGAGATACATATAATTATCCATACATGAGGAGTGAGGTCCCTGCTCGCATGCATGAGCTTACATACTATCAGGATGGGGTGCAAGACAAAATGGCAGAGGGGCAAAGTGCATCATTGTTACTATGGTCCGGCACAAGAGGGAAAGAGTGTGTGTGTGTGTGGGGGGGGGGGGGGGGGTTGCGCAAGGGGCTGAGTGAAGGGTTCCCCGGACAAAATAAGGATCGTCTGGGGAGCCCATAGGAGGTAGGCGGTCTGCTGCCGCTGCTTCTCTTCCAAGGAGAAACGGCCAGCAGTCTGTCGTTATCGTTCAATAATTTTTCAACATTTTGAAAGACAAGGATCAGCCGACATCGGGCATGTCAGCTGATCGTTGCTTTTTAACAGGAGCTATCACATGAAGCCATTATCGTCTGTTATGACTAATAATCAGCCGAATATAGACAATAATCGCTTGGTGTAATAGGCCCTTAAGCGGTGTCGGACTGGGGTATCTGGGGCCCACCAGAGAAAATGATCTTGGGGGCCCACCAATGAAGAACCAGTGAAAAACAACATGTCAGTCAGTGTTAGTGCAGGTTCTAAAGCTGGGGGCCCACCGAAGGATCCTCTGGTCCTCTGGTGGGCCAGTCCGGCACTGGCCTTAAGATATATGTTAAAACTGTCTAAAAGAAAAACTGAGCTGTTAGGAAAATAAGGCATTTTGTGCTTAGTTTTGCCAATGATGACAGTTTTGATTATGCCCATTTTGGTGAAAATTATGGGGGAAATTTATCAAACATGGTGTAGAGTGAAACTGGCTCAGTTGCCCCTAGCAACCAATCAGATTCCACCTTTCATTTTCCAAAGAGTCTGTGAGGAATGAAAGGTGGAATCTGATTGGTTGCTAGGGGCAACTGAGCCAGTTTCACTTTACACCATGTTTGATAAATCTCCCCCTATGCTTTCAATTGTCTTGCTCATTGTTCTGTGTATGTTGAAGGCTGTGTGCTTCAGGTTAGGTCTTTTATAGAATGTGTTGTTATAAATGATGTTTCTTGTGTGTCAATTGGTGTATCCAATGCTTCTATGGGAGAATAAGGCTGAGTCTTTAGTGGGCATTAGATCTGTAAATTACTTTTATTTTAAAAATTTAAAAATGAGCTGCTTATCAGCTGCTGTATGCCCTGCAGGAAGTGGTGTATTCTTTCTTGTCTGACAGGGAGCTGCCTGTGACAGGAAGTGTCAAAAGCAGGAGAGGTTTTCTATGGGGATTTGCTGCTTCTCTGGACAGTTCCTGTCAGGGACAGAGGTGGCAGCAGAGAGCACTGTGTCAGACTGGAAATACACCACTTCCTGCAGGACATACATCAGCTGATAAGTACAGTTTTTAAATATAAGCAATTTACAAATCTATATAACTACACCAGGTGATTTAAAACCTTTTTTTTCTCCCTTAAAATGTGTTAAAGTAGGGGCAGGTTGAAATAGTTTTATTCATTTCATTCATATAGTGATGACCTTTTTCTGCATTCCTTTATTATGGAACATGTTTTTTTTTAATATCATATAAACTCTTGTCATTATAGGCTGCCACCAATCTGTCCAGTCGAGGGTAGATTCAGTCCTCAGAATCAGGATGCAATCGCTCTTCGTGCTATGCAGTATAAAAGAGGACTCTTACACGAATTCCGTAAAGGAAATGCAACTAAAGAGCAAATTCTCCTTCATAACTTGGTCCAGCAGCTACCAAAGGCGATCATTATCGGGGTGAGAAAAGGAGGAACTAGAGCCTTACTTGAAATGTTAAATCTCCATCCTGCGGTGGTCAAGGCCTCCCAAGAAATTCATTTTTTCGACAATGATGAGAACTATGCGAAGGGTATCGAGTGGTACCGAAAAAAGATGCCCTACTCCCACGCTCACCAAATCACGATAGAAAAAAGCCCGGCCTACTTCATTACAGATGAGGTCCCCGAAAGGATTTACAAAATGAATTCCTCCATTAAGTTACTCATTATTGTTCGCGAGCCGACGACGAGAGCCATTTCTGACTATACGCAGGTGTTAGAGGGTAAAGAAAGAAAAAATAAGACCTACTACAAGTTCGAAAAGATGGCTATGGACCCAAATACATGTGAGGTGAACACTAAGTACAAGGCGGTGAGGACCAGTATCTATACAAAGCATCTGGAAAGGTGGTTGAAGTATTTTCCTATTGAACAGTTCCACATAGTTGACGGGGATCGGCTAATAACCGAACCATTGCCGGAATTGCAGCTGGTCGAAAAATTTCTCAACCTGCCACCCAGGATAAGTCAATACAACCTATACTTCAATGCTACCAGAGGTTTCTATTGTTTGCGGTTTAACATTGTCTTTAACAAGTGCCTGGCGGGTAGCAAGGGGCGCATCCATCCTGAGGTCGATCCCTCAGTCATTACCAAATTGCACAAGTTCTTTCATCCTTTTAATCAGAAGTTTTACCAGATCACCGGGAGAACATTTAACTGGCCCTGACTACTCCTATTGTCTACAACACTATGTGTTGCACATGGCTTTCAGTAAAGTCTATAATAGGACAATTATGCACTTTTCATGGACACCTTTAACTGAAAAAAAAAGTTTAATTTCTTGAAAATAAATGAATTTATGTATGTGACCAAATATTTAAAGGGAGTGGTTTCCAATGAAAAGGAAATGGATTCCTCCCATAGATAAGCTGAAAGTCTACTTAGCTTTCTTACAAAACTGAAATGTCACTTTTACGTTTTAGACCATAATAATAGCGGTTATATTTCATACAGTAAAGATAATTGTTCCATTATATCACCCTACCCATAGATGCCTCAAGAAAACATGTATGTGTAATCTGAAACTAGCCATATACTGTAGGTACCCATAGGCGTTAGATCAGTGTCTCCTAATGCAGTTTATATATATGGGTGCCTTCAGATGTCTGCACTGTTGTTCATCTTATAGGGGTTGTTAAAAATTAATAGATATTTTTGTAAAGGGAGCAGGCTGACTTAAATAAACAGAAAATACCCACTCAGTGACCTGCCTCAGCCACTGATTGGTTGAGCAGGCACTTCCTTGTGTCAAGATAGGAACCAGGAAGTGAAGATCTGTAGGGTTGGGACTTGGGCACTGTAGGAATGGGAGTAAGGGGGAATTGTGCAAGTAAGAAATATATATGTTTTACCCCTTTTTAAGTCATTTGACTCCTTTCTAAAAGTATTTATATTTAAAGCGACTCTGTACCGGCATATAGCCCCCCCCCCCCCCCCCCCCCCCCAAAGCACTGGTACCATGTTGTAGAGGTCCTCATGCAGTGTCCGGTTCGGAGGCTGACCTTTCTCCCGGTGCTGGTATTTTAAAGCAAAACTAATTTTATTGTTGCAGAGCAGAGGGGCGGGGAGTCAGTATGGCATGGCCCTGAGCATCCGTGCCCTTGGCTTGCGGTGCCTCTCTCCCCACCTCCCTTCACTTGCAGCATGCCCCTGGGCTGGCTGGAGGTACTGCAGACCTAGGGCATGGATTCTGTAGGCAAAAAAAGTATATACCTCTATAACACGGTACTGGCGGTTTGGGGGCGGCTACATGCCGGTACAGAGTCGCTTTAACATGTAATGGGAAGCTGTTATCAGCTCATAAAAGTGGGATAGGCTCCCTTATTACAATGATGTATGATTCAACCTGAAATTTTGCAGCATAAGGGTATGTTCACTCTGAGTAAATCAGGTGGAATTCCGTGGTGGAACTCTCCACTGCGGAATCCTGTCTGCTTCAGTGTGCCATAGCCTGTCTATGGGAGAGCTTGCACGCCTCTGCCGCTCTCCGCTCGTAGAGTTGCCATATCATACCCTTAAAGCGGAATCATAGTATAACACTGGCCAGGGATGGACTCATTAGGGTGGTCTCCTTGTGACTTTTCTCCACCTTGCTGTCTTTCAATGATAGATCTCTTCCCACACCCAAACAAGGAAACATTGTAATAATGGAGCCTGTTTCTGTTTCATGCTGCCTGTCACCAGTATGAAACTGATGGCCGGTTCCTTCACTAGACGTTTCAGACATTAAAAGCATCAGTTAAAACCCTGGAAATAGTTGTATCATATTATCATCATGAGGACATTAGCTCTCAGTCTGACTTTCAGCCTACTTGTGTTTAGACCCATAAGGGTGCCCTACACTTGTATTTGTTGCAATTTTCTGGCCTTAAAAAATGACAGAAAAATACACCAGTGCAGCGCATTACTTTTTTTTTTTCTGGTGTTTTCGACTTTATGTGGAAATAATCTTTTTTGTTGTTCAGGTGTTTTTGTGTGCACAAAGATGGCTGAATTTCTGTTTCCTCTGCCATCACTTGACATAGCTACAAAAAGGGTACAAAAACACCAAAAAAAAAAAAGCCATAAACATAGCAATGGCTTTTTTGGGATCACCAGAGAGTCCTGTTGAAGTATATGGGAGAAAAAAACCACCCCAAAAAATGCCATGCGTGTTAGGCAGATCAGAAACTTCAATTGACTTCTAGATAACATCTGGCTGCAAAAAAAAAAAAAAAAAGCCATGTGCGTTTTTCCCAAATTTTTAAGAGAGTGTGAAGCCAGCCGAAGATGCACTCTTCTTTTGCATAGCCGCAAGCAAGCAAACTAGGATAGATTAAGGGTATGCTAATATAAGAAAAATTCCCATTTTTTTCCATGGCAATCCACACTGTAGTTCTTATATGCAGATTTTCTCTGTTACTAATTGGAATCTACTTTATGGGAAAAAGAGTGGATTTCATGCATAAGCTGTATTGAGTAGCCTGGTTGTGGATTATCCCTATCGTGCAAGCTGCAATTTTAAACTCTAACATACATTATTGTTCTATGAGAGCCATCAGAGATAGCCGAGTACAGAGAATGAGTCTGAATGGCACTGCTGTTCCATTCAGCTGGGAGAGTTTGGTTCCTGTCCCAGGGAAAATAGGGGGTCTGACCTGGGAATAGGGGATAACTTTAATTCACAGGACAACCATTTAAAGGGTCATCTGTCATGATGTGTCATCATCTGATCAGCGTGCAGTGGCTCCTGTTTCTGGAAGTTCAATACGACCATGCTGAGTTGGTTCCGTGCATGAGCCCTATTCTAATCCAATAGGTCTTCAACATACTTAGTATGGTTGAAAAAGACACATGTCCGTTAAACTACAGAGGAGATGGCTATATCTTACATTCTATACATACTGTATGCATTAATGTTATTTTGGTCTAGGAACTTGTGTAAGCCTGTTGTGAAGCCCTCCAGTTTTTGACCAGATCCTGGGGTAGACTGTTCCACAGATTCACTGTTCTCATGGTAAAGAAGGCTTGTCACCTCCAGAGATTGAACCTTTTTTTTTCTCTAGGCGGAGATGTTTTACCACCTTTTCACTATATCTCTTATAGGGGCCATTTATATATGTATGTAAATAAATTAATTAATTATACCTCCTCTTAAGACTAAACAAAATTTAACTCCCTTAATCTCTCCTCATAACTAGGATGCTCCATTCCCCTTATTAGTTTAGTTGCCCGTCTTGATTGTATAGTATATTAAAGGGGTACTCCGGGCGGGGGTTATCTTTAGGGTACGGCCAGGGAAGGATTGGAAATAGAGGCCACCGCTAACTTATCTCCCCAATTCCAGCACAGGGTCCCGGATCGCGCCGCCCCGTTCTCCCATCCGGCTGCCGCTTCCTGGTCTGAGCTGCGGCTTGAGACGTGACGTCCCATAGCAGCTTAGCCATTCAGCAGTCAGAGCGGGGTTCCGCCTCCATCGCTGAATAGCTGAGCTGCCTTGAGACGTCACGTCTCAAGCCGCAGCTCAGACCAGGAAGCGGCAGTCGGACAGGAGAACGGGGCAGCGCAATCCGGGACCCGGCGCTGGAACTGGGGAGGTAAGTTACCGGCGGCCTCTATTTCCAATCCTTCCCCGGCCGTACCCTAAAAATAACCCCCACTCGGAGTACCCCTTTAACTACAAGTACACCCAGATCCTTCTCTATCAGAAACTCTCCCTGTGTAACTCCCCTTAGGACAAATGATACGTGTGGGATATTACTCCCCCTAGGACATATAATACATGCTGGATATTACTCCCCCTAGGACATATAATACATGCTGGATATTACTCCCCCCTAGGACATGTAACTTTACATTCATCCACATTGAATCTTATTTGCCAAGTGGACACCTGTAACATCTGCACATCTTCCATAGACTGTACTGTACTACAAAGCGTGGACTTGCCGTGGTTGTATTGTCAGTTACTCAAACTTCCAGCAGCAGGAGCAACTATATGCTGATCGGGTGCAGAAACATCATGACAGGTATTAAGGATTTTCAGATGTACTCTCGGCTATCATTGGTGGCCCCATAGACAAAGAATGGTGCACATGCGCAACCACTACTTCTTAAAAGATTGCAGAAAGTCCTAGTAGTCTAACCTTACACCCCACATTATACACATTTTGGCGAGATTTATCAAACATGGTGTAAAGTAAAACTGGCTCCGTTGCCCCTAGCAACCAATCAGATTCTACTTTACATTCCTCAGAGACTCTTTGGAAGATGAAAGGTGGAATCTGATTGGTTAGTTGGGGCAACTCAGCCAGTTTTACTTTACACCATGTTTGATAAATCTCCCCCTTGTTCTTTATTGTGTGGATAGGTTGTAAGTGTTAATGGTGGCACAGCTCCTTTATAACTAAAACTCATACATACAGTATATGTTTCTATCCATGTAGGAATAAATGAGGCTATGTTCCCATCACAATTTTAAGCCAATTTTAAGTCCCTCAGTATATGTCGGCAACCTGCCAAAAAAGTTGCTGTTGTATACTACTGCAAACTTCCAAGAGGCCCATAGACTTTGGACTATAGAGTTAATAGAGTAGAGTCATTAGAGTGGTCTCCTTTGGTACAGAGTCTTGCAAGATTGATGTATGTTGGTAAAATGGACCAAACGTAGTCATGAGCGTAGAGATGAGCGAACCTCGAGCATGCTCGAGTTGATCCGAACCCGAACGTTCGGCATTTGATTAGCGGTGGCTGCTGAAGTTGGATAAAGCCCTAAGGCTATGTGGAAATCATGGATATAGTCATTAGCTGTATCCATGTTTTCCAGACAACCTTAGAGCTTTATCCAAGTTCAGCAGCCACCGCTAATCAAATGCCGATCATTGGGGTTTGGATGGACTCAAACCCCAACCCGGTTTGCTCATCTCTAGTAGTCACTAAGTCTATGGGTTCATCAGGAGTTTGCTAGAATATATGTAAGCAACCTTTTTGACTGATTGCTGAAGTATACTGCGGACTAAGGGCAAAAAGGTTATAGGAACATAGCCTAAGAGTATAGTCAGACTGCTTTGCTAACAACTCATTTTAGGGCTAATATATGATATAATTTGGCTAAATAAAATACTGAAAGACATTGATGTCACTCAAGAACACTTAGCATACAATGATTAATAGATGACAAATATGCAATGTCTATGGGTACTTTTACTTAACATAGTTTGAGGGGTATTGTGTTATAATTGTGCTTCGGCTGGTGATATAAACAAAAATACCAATACTTACCTACCTCACTTCCCTGTCACCACCATTTCCACTAAGCCCTGGTCCATCTGCTTAGCACTTACAGTGATGGGACGAGTAATTGACTGCTTGGCCAATCAGTGGCTGGGGTGGGACACCACTGTGCCAACTGATTGGCCAAGCATGCAAATTACTGAGCTGACCCCAGAAGTGCTGCGCAGAAGAGCTAGGTAAGTATCGTTATTTTTCTTCAAACCACCTGCCTGAGCAAAATATATATATTATATATATATATATATATATATATATATATATATATATATATATATAATTGCGCTCTTCAGAATACTTCTTTAAATTACTGGTGGGTATGTCAGTGGGGCAAGCAAACTTCATTGGCACTGACACAACATAATGACATAAAGACATAAAATGTTAAACAGTTCTCCAGTTAAAATGTTTCGCTTTGATGATCCTGCTACAAACAAAATTTGCATTGGTTTTCTACTGTTCAAATGCACCTAACATTTAAAAATTAAGGGGCCATTCACATATCCACCATACAGTCTTGGCACAGACTGTATACTGCAGACTAGACATTGAAACTCTTGACATCATGATTTATTATGATGACAAGACACAGGCTGTGTCAGTAGAGTAGCGCACATATTTAAACAGTTTTGGAGCTCCTGGTATCATAATGAATCATGATGTCGGGAGTTCCAAGGTCTGGTCAACAGAATACATGCATGGACTGTATATTGTGTTTAAATGGCCCCTAAAAAAACTTTTCAAAATAGCTTTGACTGAACTCGAACTTCAGGGAAAATCATAATTTTTCAGGAGACAGGGGGGAACATAAAAAACAAGCACTACTTACCTCTTCCCATGCCTCCCCGAACCCCTGCCAGAACTCATTTTCTCCTGAGTTGCGATGTTGTCATGACTTGTGGGAAAGTACTCGACACGGCTGATTGACTGCCTGCTCAGCTAGTCAGTGACTGCAGTGATGTCCCGCTCCAATCAGTGACTGGCTGAGCAGGTAATACATCAACCACGTTGTGATGTTAATTCAGAAGGAGATCCTGGAGGGAGCACTGTAAAGGCACGGGAGGAGGTAAGTACAGCTTGTCTATTATGTTCCTCCCTGCCTCCTAAAAAATTATGATTTTCTCCAGACTTCTCCTTTAAAGATATCCAAATATTGTATTGTTATGAAAGCCTTGGCTTCCATCCAGACCTATGTGTCTCCATTGTTCCTTGCTTCAAACAATCACTTTTTGTTACAGTGTGAACAGTCATATTCACAGCCTTCACTTACACCCTACACCTGTCCACTACCACATGCTAATGTACATTCAGGAGTATGACAGCAAAGTCACACTACTTAGGGACCGTTTGCAGTACATTACCAAGAAGACATACAGGTCTGCATTGTTTGCTATAGATACAAAATGATTTTTTTTTTTTTTTTAGATGCATCGAAACAATAAAAATAGTCACAAAGGTGGACATGCCCTTGAAGCCCAAATTTGCAATCTGGATAGTTGTGGGTCTATTTTTAAAAGTATATGCAAGAAAGCACAAACTTTTTTTCTGATGGCAGAATTCTCATAAAACATTAGTAATTTATGTGGATAAAATCATTCCTTAGCTCATGCAAATAGTTCTCCCCAAACAGTATTTACTGTACACAAGAGAAGACTGTATAATAATGGAAAATAATTTATGGTGTGTAAATCAAACACACAAATCAGAAGCATCCAGTAGGAATAAGACACAACGTAATATGCAATGCATTCTAGCTGAAAGAAGTTTTCTATATATACCTATAGATGACACTGTGAGTTAGATCTGCCTGTGAGAGGTATACGTACATGAAGCTGCAGATTCCTATAATTTATTGTTTCTTTCATTATGATCCTAAGCCTTGCTGTCAAGAGATTCTACTATTTTCATATAAATAAACCAGTGCTTCTTGTCTTATTCTTGTTCCAAAGTTACTGTGGTGAATTTGCACTATAATTTCTTGTACAGGTACCAGTCACTTGTAGCATGTTGACAATAGGAAACAGAGGCCTGACCATCCCCCTTGTTGCGTTTGTCAGAAGAGACGTCCTGTAAATACTGTATATTATACTGTACATACTGTTTCACATCAAGTAATTATATTTTGTAAAACTGAGTATGACTCTTTAAATTATTGTGAGAAGTTTTATTGTGGTAATTTAAAATGGAATGAATTAAAATCACTACATGTAGATTTCTTTCCCTTGTGGTTCTGTTATGCGATGTTACTAATGTTCCTTCAGTGTCTTCCGTTGCATCCCAGCTCAGTTGCAGCCATACATTTCATTACGGCAACTGGGTCATGTGACAATCAGTCTAACAACTAGAAAATTACATGCACTGATGTGTAGACGAGATGTCTGTCTTTCCTGTATTACTGACTTCCACTGAGCTACAGTGTTACGTTATCACTGATCAGATCCCAACTAGGAGCTCTTAGAACTCCAAACTCAGACTGGCTCACCCAGTTGCTGGTGAATCCCCAGGTGGGCCCCTGACTTAGTCTATCCTATCTGTTACACACACATGTACAGTATGATGCTCTGCCTGCCTCTTAGTGCCACTGCCATTTCAGTTGCTTAGTCCACATAACAATTTTGTTGTATAGAAGCATAGCTAAGAAGCATGACATATGCAGGCACCAGAAAAATGATCCTCCCCTCTCTTTTGAGGGCCCTCTGATCTATCAAGTTAAAGCATGTTGCTGAGGCCTGAGCCAGCCACAAAGTCCCCATACACATTCAATAACTGACAGCTGAAAGATCGCCCAGCCGTCAGTTGTTAACCTGCCCACCCCATACACATAAACGTTTGGCAAAGACGAGACTTCCTGTATTCTCTATCGGGAGGAGTAAGTGACAGAATAAAACTTTTCATGTAGAGTATAGACGATTGCACACCCTGGCTCCCCACTAAACGGATATCGGACAGCAGTCTTCAGCCAGACACTCTATGGTGCTCAGTCTTGTTGAAAAACACAGAAGTATAAATACTGTAATTATAAAAGGATGAGAGACAGCACTCACCAATGTGAATCCACAATCCGGCTTTATTCAGGCAATATGAAGTAGCGGGGGAGAGGAGTAGAATGACTGCAGTTTCGGGGCAAATGCCGCTTGGACAAACCCTGGTGAAACTGCAGTGACCCTACACCTTTCCCACGCTACTTCATATTGCCTGAATAAAGCTAGATTCTGGATTCACAGTGGTCAGTGAAGTCTGTCCTCCGTTTATGATTATGGTTAAATCTTTTTTTTATTATTATCATCATATTAAAACCAGATGTGGAACAGTTTGCCAAAAGCAATATAATGACACATAAATGAGGCGACAGGGAGCCAAAAGAACAGGGTTTAACATTAGGATGAAGAGTTCAAGAAGCAAATGATGCGGTGGGGGGAGAGACCCCCAAGTCCATCCCAGGTAGATGATGAAAGTCTGGAGAACAATGGAAAACAGTCCATGGTGGAGGTTGGACCAGACAGGTAGTCCCCCAGTCACTGAAATGGTGTTGCATCACAGTAATAACAGTCAACAATTATCAATATCATCTGGGATCGAGTGCTAATAATAATCAGTAGATAATCTGAACCAAGAACAAGAAAGGAAGAAAGAGAACTAAGAGAGAGGAAACGAAGGGAAAGTTGGGGAGGAGCAGGAAGGGGAGGGAAGGGCAAAATGACACAGGGGTTGACCACCTAGGGAATGCCTCCAGGGCATATATCCCGAGGGTTCTCAATTCCATCAACGGAGCCATGCCTGAAAGGCGTCCGTATCTCGGAACATGTCCCAGATCAACCACGTACCTTTCAATGCGTCCTGTTTATCTGTATCGTCGGCTACCATCTCCTCCATTCTCCTGACCCTTTTCAAGGCATCCACAAATTCCATTTTAGTAGGCGGTCTAGATTGTTTCCAAAGACGTGGAATGACCGATCTAGCAGCTCCCAAGAAGTGCCGAAGGAGACCCTTCTTGGAGAGGTGCGAGGGGCCAGGTAGTAAGGAAAGGAGCGCCACCTCAGGGCTTGGAGGGACGGAGGAAGAGCTCACCTTATTGTACAAGCGGAAGACAGATGCCCAGAAGGGAGCAAGTATGGGGCAGTCCCACCAAATGTGAAGATAGGAGCCAGTGGCCCCACCACATCTCCAGCAAGTGGAGGGGCAGAGGGGAACATAGCATGGAACATAGCACCTGTACCATCTGCTTAGGATCTTATAATTTCTTTCTTGGATCTTGCCCGACAGTGAGGCTTTGTGGGTGAGCAAGAAGATTTTGGAGAGCTCCTCCTCCAAAAGAGTTCTATTGAGGTCTCGCTCCCAATGCGAGATATAACTGAGCCTGGTATCCGTCTCCTCCGCGTGGCCTCTAAGCAAACCGTAGACTAAGGAAACTGTATGGGAAGGGGGGGAGGATTGTGTACAAAGTAGTTCAAAGGGCGAGAGGTCTCTGTGGATCTGATGTTTGGGAGAGAATGAGTTGACAAAATGTACCAAGCGACCTCGGAGGAGCCATGCGCCCGGTGGAGGCCGGGGGTCAACCTGGAGAGAACGTACTTGGGTACCTGAAAGGACCTGGTGGAGGCGAGGTTTATCATGTATTGGGAGATCTAGGAGAACATGAGTTCCTGAGCCAATGGGGAACTGGGGGTTATCAAAGATGGGGGTAAGAGGGCCCGGTCTAGATGAGAGGCCTGTCTTCAGGAAGAAACCGTCCCACACAGGCAAGAGTACCCTTGTAACGTAGGGAATGGTAGGGGCCGGGGGACGATCTGACGGAGGAAGCCAAGGTAAGGCGGAGGGGTGAGCCCCAGACAAGGCAGATTCAAATGCCACCCACCGTTTGGTGGCCGTGTGGTGACAAAGGTCCAGAACACGGGTGCAAACGGCAGCCTGATAATATAGCTTAATGTCTGGAAGCCCGACACCTCCGCACTCCTTAGATCTGATTAGTACCGTGTAGCATATACGTGGGCCCCCCGGGTGCCACATGAACCGTGTGATCAGGGACCTAAATTTAGCCAGGAAGGACGCCGGAACAGGGCAGGGGAGAGCCTGGATAAGGTAGAGTACTTTAGGTAGGATGTCCATCTTTAGGGCCGCCATCTTACCAAACCATGACAATGTAAGGTTAGTCCACGACTGCAGGTCTCCTTCAAAGGAGCGTAGCAGCGCCGGAAAATTAGCCCCGAACAAGTCGTTCAGGCCACTACTAATATTGATCCCTAGGTACCGGAGTTGGGTGGATTGGACTTTAAATGGGAATTGGGTAGCTATCCATTGGAAGTCCGCTACGGGTAGTGATACGTTCAGGATCTCGGATTTGTGCGTGTTGACTTTATAATTACTTAGGGAGCCGAAGGTTTCGAATTCCGCAAGTATAGCGGGAAGGGACGTTCGGGGAGAGGTAATATATAAAAGGAGATCGTCTGCATATAATGAGAATTTGGAGGTGAAGCTACCAAAACTAAGACCTGGGATGGAAGGGTTCTGTCTCAGAGCCACCGCCAAATGTTCCATCACTAAGACGTAAAGTAGGGGTGACAAGGGGCAACCCTGTCTGGTCCCATTACGTATTGGAAAGGGAGAAGACAGGGCTCCATTCACACGCACCTGAGCAAAGGCACCTCTATATAGGGCAAGAATATACTGGAGCATGGTAGGGCCCATGCCCATCTCCTCTAATGCCAACCTCATAAAATCCCAACCTATCCTGTCAAATGCCTTTTCGGCATCGATAGAAAGCAAACAGGAAGGGATCTTATGTTGTCTTGCAGCGGCCATGAGAGAGAACGTCATGAGAGTGTTGCCCCTGGCCTCCCGCCCGGGCACAAAAGCAACTTGGTCATAGTGGACCAGGGAGGGAAGCAAGGGACCCAGTCGCATGGCTATGATTTTGGAGTACATTTTAATATCTATATTAATTAATGATATAGGGCGATAATTAGCGCATATTTCTTTGTCCTTTCCTGGTTTCGGGATAACCGAGATATGAGCGGTTAAGGCCTGGGGTGGGAAGTGGGAACCCTGTGAAATGGAATTAAAGGACTCCAAGAGAGGAGTCGAGAGGATTCCACCGAAGGCCTTATAGAACCGTGCGGTGAATCCATCGGGACCCGTACTTTTACCATTTTTCAGGCCTTTAATCACCACGCCCAGTTCCTCCTGGCCCATTGGCTCCTCCAGGGCCTCCCATCTCTCCTCTGGAACAGTGGGGAGTTTGTTCTTACGCAGGTATGCTAGAATTTTATCCTGAAGGAGTGGTGGGGGAAGGTCAGAGAACTTTGATTTTAACTGATACAGGGATTCATAATAGAAGCGAAACTCTTCCAGAATTTGGGAAGAGATGTGTAATTTACCTTTAGAAGGGGAGTTCAGGGAAAGCACATATGTGGAGGATTTCCTGGAATGCAGGTATCTTGCAAGCCAGGAACCACTCTTATCTGCATGCTCGTAATAGCCACGATGGACTTTCTCCCGCATACACAAATACCGTTTGTCTAGCTTGGAGAGGATTTGTTGGCGGACAGCCGAAAAATGTGGGCCTGGAGCTCGACAGAAAATGTCCGTTTATTTTGAGTTTCAGCAGAGGCTAGATCTGCAAACAACTTTTTCAGTTGGAGGGAGTTAGCCTTCTTAAGTCTCGCCCCATGAGACATGAAAATGCCCCTTACGGTGCACTTCAAGGCCTCCCACTTAAGTGGGGCTGCCGTGGGGTCAGAGCTATGTGTTTCGAGGAATGAGGTGATAACACGATGGACCTCCGCTTGGCATAAAGTGTCCTTGAGCAGGTGGTCATTAAGCCTCCATGAGAATGGACGGCCAAGGTTGGTGCTGAACTCCAGGCTCAAATGGATCAGGGCGTGGTCTGACCAGACCATTGTATCAATGGACGTCTTAGGAGCATGAGATAAGAGAGGATGGCTGACAAATATCATGTCCAATCGGGAATAGGAGGCGTGAGAGGGGGAAAAGAAAGTGTAGTCTTTGGTGCCGGGGTGTAAAACACGCCAGGCATCAATGAGATGACGGGAATGAAATTCTTTCCTTAGTCTACGGAGTGCTGCAAAGGAGAGTGAGGACTTACCACTCGAAGAATCCACCGCGGGATCCCACACCCAGTTAAAATCACCGCCCAGGATTATTTTGGAGGACCCGGCAAAATCATCCAAGCTACGAAGGAGATCCAGTCAAAACGAGACCTGACCCTGGTTGGGAAAATAAACAGAGGCAATTGTGAATAACTGAGAGGCATAGGTGAATTGGAGGAAGAGATAGCGACCCAACGGGTCCGTCTGAATCTTAGATATATCCGGTTGAAAGGACCTATGAAAGGCAATAGAAACGCCTTTAGATTTGGCCTCGTCATTAGTAGAATGGTACCAGGTTGGGTACAATCTGGTGGATAATCTGGGACAGGCTGAGGTTTGGAAATGCGTTTCCTGCAATAGAGCAATGGAAACCTTGCGTTTCTGGAGATAGGAGAGAATGTGGCTTCGTTTTTGAGGCACATTCAGGCCCTTAACGTTGAAGGAACAGACAGTTAAGGCATCCATAGGTGGTCAAAGAACAGGAACCAGGGAGGGGGGGGGAGGTAGGGAGGGAGGAGAAGAGGGAAGGTGGGACGGGACCGGGGAGAAGGAGAAGAGGGGAAAGGGACGACAGGGGAGAGTAATCAGAAAAGAAAAAGGGAAAGGCAGAAGAGTCTGAAAGAAAGCAAAAACAACAGAGTGAAGAAACATCACTGCGCATAGAATAGCTAGCAATGCTAGGCCAGTGTGTGGTAGCAACCACTGGAGAGTAACTAACTATCTAGTACACTTGTAGTCAGCCCGCTGGGGGGAATGAAAGCCAACAAAAACAGGAGGACCAACACAAGTACCCAAACCCCACCCCTCCCCCCACCCCAAAGACACAGAGAGATAAGTGTGAACAGGTACCAAAATACTCAGAAAAGTAAAACATTATGTGAAACTGAACCAGGGAACTAAGTAGGAACCAATAAGAAGAAAGCCGAGAGACATTAGTAGACCATATTCTCAGCTACGGTCGGGGAGCGCCCCGAGGCAAAGGAGACTACGCCAAAGTCCCAGACCATCTCATGGGACCACCAGTGGAGAAAAGTCAGGGCCTCGGGCTTCTGGACGGTGTGGAGGCAGAACCGGAGGATCTATTCTTGTGAGGGACTTCTTGCCATCTTTCTCGTTGCGGAGGATCAGCAGGGTATAACACAGGTGGCCAATCCGGGAGAGAGATCATCGGCAGGCCTAGGGCTCCCAGAAAATTAGGCAGGTCGCCAAGATGTCGAAAGATCACCGACTTGCCACCATGTTGGACGATCAGTTGGAAGGGGTATCCCCATCTGTACGGGATTTCCCGTTCTCTCAGGGCCTCCAGGACAGGTTTGAGTGCTATGCGCAGCTGCAGCGTGCGACGGGCTAGATCAGGCAATAGGGTGACAGACGCGCCATCCAAGTTGAGCGGGCCCTTTCCTCTGGCAGCTGACATAATTTTGTCTTTTTCCTTATAAAAATGAACCCGACATATCACATCTCTTGGCGGGGCATTATCAGGTGGTTTAGTTCCTAGTGAGCGATGTATACGGTCCAGCTCAACTGGCCCAGTGTGATCGGGGCCTAAGAGCGTGTGAAATAAACGTTGAGCTGCTTCCTCCAACTCTTGCGGCTGCACAGATTCCGGTATACCGCGCAGGCGGACATTGTTACGCCTATGTCGGTTTTCAATGTTCTCCTGCATGGTGAGAAGATCTTGTATCTTGGCCGCGTGATCCTGCAAAATGGACGTGTGCGCGTCCAGCCTGTCATGTATGGCCTCTTGCTGTCTGTCCAAGTCAACCACCCGGTGGCCTAGGTGTTGTATTTCCCCCCTTATGGCGTCTACCTCCTTCTTGTAGCTCGTCTCCAACCTTGTGACGCACCTCTCAAAGTCCTCCTTTGTAGGTAGAGCTTTAATGTAGGCTTTAAGATCCCACTCGTCCTCCGACTCATCTGCATCTGTGCCCCTTGAGCGGCCGAACAGTGCCGGGGAAGCAGCTCCAGAGTCCTGTGACCGCGCCGACACTGAGGCGCGCGTGGCAGCGGCCATCTTGGAGCGGGGGGTCTTAGACTGGCGGCTGTCCTGACTGCCGAAAAAACGGTGGATGGAGCCCGAATCAGTCTGAGACTGTGCCGAGAGGTCTCTCTTCTTCTTTGCTCGGTTCATGGGAGAGAAAAGACCGGGTGGTTCAGTTCATATAGGGCTTCAGGGTGAGGGTCAGAGCGGAGCCGAGCCGAGGTGCGTCCTCACTCCTCCATCAGCAAGCCACGCCCCCCGTTTATGATTATGTAAGCCACATAATGCTTTTGTTGTGGCTTATCCCTCTTTGGGCAAAGGAGTCAGCTGTGATTTTCCATCATGGCTAACCCCTATCACTTCACTGCTTTACTGCATCTGAGTAGAGGGGGTACAGTCACTGTGATTAAATAGGCTTTTTAGGGCTTCCACATGACAGCATTGTATTACCCCTTGGCTAGGTTAACACACCACCTTTTTTTTGGGCCATTTAATGGCCATCTTTTTAGACATCTGTCATTTTAAGCCCAAGTAACATTCATTACTTTGAAGTCACGGACATCATTGCAAAATAACAGACATTATTTGGTCTTTAAATGATGGATAAGCTAAAAGACGTTCATTAGGCGGTCAAAAAAAAAAAAAAAAAAAAAAACATGGCGTATGAACCAAACTCATCCTTACAGCCTGGCTGTGGAGTAACAGAAAAGCTTCACTATGTGTCTATACGAAGACGAGAGGAATGAGCTCACGGCTTTGGTACTGCACAGATAAAAGACCTAGTCATGGCAAAAAAAAAAAAAAAACCTAACAACACAGTTTTCTCTCCTCTTCTTGATGGTCTGTGACTTTCTGCAATGAATATAGGCTGGTGCCCTGTCTTGAGTCAGGGTTGTAAAGGCTCATGCTGCTTAAGGACACTGCCTGTCTGAGAGATTAAGAAATGGAGGTACTGTAGTGTATATATGAGTACATGTACATATATTTGGTTCTTATTAGTTATGATACTGTTAAAAAGGCACTGTCGCAATTTTTTTTGTTTATGGCTGCGTTCACACTACGTATATTTCAGTCAGTATTGCAACCAAAACCAGGAGTGGATTAAAAACACAGAAAGGATCTGTTCACACAATGATGAAATTGAGTGGCTGGCCGCCATATAACAGTAAATAACTGCCATTATTTCAATATAACAGCCGTTGTTCTAAAATAACAGCAAATGTTTGCCATTAAATGGCAGCCATCCACTCAATTTCAACATTGTGTGAACAGATCCTTTCTGTGTTTTTAATCCACTCCTGGTTTTGGTTGCAATATTGACTGAAATATAAATATACTGACTGAAATATACATTACACATACAGCCACTGGGTGTCTTCCTACACTGTGCATGTGTACAGCTGCTGCATATCCACATTCAGTAGCAGAGAACCCTGGGGAGTGCTCGCATTGTATGGTCAGCTCTCCTGTCACACAGCACTAAAACCTCTGTAAACATACAGTGACATTATCCTGACTGAATTGTTGCATAACAAAGTCTCCTTGTAAGCATGCAGAGTTATTAGGCTAATTAAATTATTAACATTTGCTAATCATTTTAAGTTAATTGCCATAGGATATACAACCTGCATCATGAACAGGTGTCTTTCATTGCCTGAGCGTGCAAAGGACTGTCTTGGGGGACATTTATAAAAGTGACTCTGTACCCACAATCTGACCCCCCAAACCACTTGTACCTTCGGATAGCTGCTTTTAATCGTCAGTTAGGGAGGTGACACAGTTATTGTCCTAAAAAAAAACAACTTTTAAACTTGCAGCCTTGTGCCCAACGGCCGTGGCCTAGATTGTGTGTGCGCATTAGGCTGGCACAACCTCTCTGCCCCTCCTCCCCGCCCTCTTCATCATTAGGAATGCTCCAGGCAGATTGTCTCCTATTCAGCAGCTGTGTGAACGCTGCACATGGGCTGGATCATTAAGGCACCTGTGCAGTGTTCACTGCAGAGGAATAGGAAATATCCTGCCAGTGGCATTCCTAATGATGAAGAGGGTGGGGAGGAGGGATGGAGGGGTGGTGCAAGGTTAGGGAACAGACACTCTAGGCCACGGCCATTTGACACAAGGCTGCAAGTTTAAAAGTTGTTTTTTAAGACAATAACTGCATCACCTGCCGAACGGACCCCAGGACAGATGTTGGATTAAAAGCAGCTGAAGGTACAAGCGGTTTGGGTGGGACAGATTGTGGGTACAGAGTCGCTTTAAGACCGGCAGACTCGTATGCATTCCATTACACTTTTTTCCAATTTTACCAATAAATAATATTTGGGGAGTTCTTTTATACATTTTATAGTAGATTACAAAGTACACTTGTTCCTGAAAAATACAAGCCCTTACATGGCCCTGTAGATAGAAAAATAAAAGGGCTATAGCACTTAGAAGATGTGAAGGAAAAAAGCGAAAATGCAAAAATGAAAATTGGCTCCTGGTCATTTAGGCCATTTTGGTCTGGGTCATAAAGGGGTTAACCATAGGAAACTTCTACCCCTGTAGATTTCTTTAACCCCTAGGAGACCCTGGACGTACCTGTACGCCCAGGGCCACCTGTACGTGTGTTTAGAGCAGGGCCGCACTCTGAACCGCCGCGGTCCCGGTTGTCGCATGTGGCCCGGGGCCGCGGCTATGAGCTGCCACGGTCTGATCACCGTGCCCGCTAATAAAGTAATCGGATGCAGCTGTCAAAGTTAACAACTGCATCCGATTGCTTGTATGTAGCCATCCCTGGTGTCTAGTGGGGTGGATTGCTCCTCCGGGACGTTGTCTCTGAGGAGCGATCCACACATCCTGCTCCGGTCAGGCTCAGCACCGTAATGGCGCTGATCCTGGCTCGGCACTCGATTGCTTCTGGCTGCAGCAGCCGGAAGCAATCGATGTGCCTATCTCATCGATCTATGCTGTATAAGTATACAGGATAGCTCTCAATGAGAGATCAGTGTGCATATACTAGAAGTCCCCCAGGGGGGCTTCTAGTATGAGTGTAAAAGTAAAAAAAAAAAAAAGTGTCGTTATTAATAAAAAGCCCCCTCCCCTAATAAAAGTTTGGATCACCCCTCTTTTCCCCATGTTATAAATAATAAGTAAATAAATAAAGAAACATGTTTGGTATTGCCACGTGCGTAATCGCCCGAACTATTAATTTATCACATTCCTGATCTCGCACGATAAATGGCGTAAGTGTAAAAAAATCCCAATGTGCAAAATTGTGCATTTTTGGTCGCATCATATCCAGAAAAATTGTAATAAAAAGCTATTAAAAAGTTGCATATGCGCAATCAAGGTACCGATAGAAAAAACACAACATGGCGCAAAAAATTACACCTCACACAGCCCCATAGACCAAAGGATAAAAGCATTATAAGCCTGGGAATTCAGCAGTTTTAAGGAACATATATTTGTTAACAATGGTTTGATTTTTTTACCGGTCATCAGATACAATAAAAGTTATACATGTTACATATTGTAATTGTAACGACTTAAGGAACATATATAATAAGTCAGTTTTACCCCAGGGCGAGCGGCGTACAAACGAAAAAAAAAAAACAAATAAAGGAAATGCGTTTTTTTTTTCTTTCAATTTCACCACACATTGAGTTTTTTCCTGGTTTCGCAGTGTACTTTATGAAAAAATTCAGCCTGTCATTGCAAAGTACAATTAGTGACGCAAAAAATAAGGGGTCACATGGGTTTCTAGGTGAAAAACTGCAAGTGCTATGGCCTTTTAAGCACAAGGAGGAAAAAACGAAAACGCAAAAATTTAAATTGGCCCGGTCCTCTAAGGGTTAAAAGCATTTCACAATACATTTTTGGCAGTGCTTACACACATTGCATTTTACATGGACAGATGTATGCATAAAATCCAACAACAATTCACATCCTAGGGTTTCTCTAAACCCGTTCACATGCAATTTCTGTGGCAGATTTTCACCACATACAGTGGTTTGCAATAAATTAGAATATCAACAAAAACATTTTTCCCAGTAAGTTAACATTCTGTATGTTAATGTGTTTTCCCTAAGTCCCATCAGCGGCACAAATGGGGGGGGTTTATTGCCCCTGCGTACTGGGCAGGACCAAAAGGAATTTTAATAGTCAATCAAAGAAATAACTCCTCCCCTCAGGAGTATAAATGAAGCCTTGCCCCGGTACTCAGTTTTATTATAAAGACAAAAATTACAAACATAACATAACAATATTCTCAATGGGAGGGAAGCTTGTGCCGCTGATGGGACTTAGGGAAAACACATTAACATACAGAATGTTAACTTCCCTGGCGTCCCACAGCGGCACAAATGGGGATTTAGCTAGTACTAACCCCAACAGGGAGGGAGACCTGCATAGCAGCCTGTATGACGGAAGACGAGAAAACAGGAGAAGATAAGGAACTGATTCTATAATATTTGAAGAAGGTCTTGGGAGAAGACCATGATGCTGATAGGCAAATCTGATCGAGCGGAATTAAAGCTTTTTCTGCCCAAGAGGAAGCCATTGATCGTGTGGAATGTGCCTTGGTGAATTCTGGAGGTTCACTGCCAGAGAGTGAATAACACATATTAATACATTCTGTAATCCATCTGAGAGTGTAGGTTTTGAAGCCTTTTTTCCCTTGTTGTTTCCCATAAAGGAGATAAATAGATTTTCTGTTGTTCTGATTTCTTCTGTGCGCTGCAGGTATACCTTCAGACATCTCACTATATCCAATTTTCCCAACATCTGGTCCTCCGTGATGGCCTCTTGGGACAGAATAGGAATTGAAATCAGTTAATTTAGATTTGAAAAGGTAGGTACCTTTGGGGTAAAAGTAGGTAAAAAACGTAAGAGCACCTTATCCGGAAAAAATGTTGTATAAGGCTCGGTTGAAGATAGGGCCTGTAATTCTCCAACCCTTTTAGCTGAGGTGATAGCTAACAGAAAAACCGTCTTTAAGGTTAATAATTTAAGGGAAATCTCCTAAATAGGCTCGAAGGGCTGGTCAGCCAGGACCTTTAGGACTAAAGACAGATCCCATGGACACACCGGTCTGGATATTCTCGGGCGCAGACGAGACACAGCCTTAACAAAACTCTTCACCTCAGGAATCAGACAAAAGTCTTTTCTGTAGAAAAACCGACATGGCGGCTAATTGAACTTTAAGGGTACTTGAAAATAGGCCCTTATCAAACCCATCCTGTAGAAACTCAAGTATATCCGGTGTAGAAGGATTAGTCGGGTCTTTCTGTCTAGAGGAGCACCAAGATTGGAAAACTCTTCTGACTCTAGAGTATGACCTGTTGGTAGCTTCACTTCTCGTATGAGATAGTGTTTCCAACACTCTATTGGAAAACCCTCTACCACTCAGTAGGGTCCTTTCAATCTCCAAGCTGTGAGATGGAGAGCCCCTATGTCCTGACACAAGTGAGTGCCCTGAGACACCAGATTGTGTATCAATGGTAGTTTCCAATAGTCTCCCTTGCTCATCGATATGAGTTGGGCAAACCAGGACCTCTTTGGCCAAAAGGATATGACCACTATCACCGAGGCCTGATCCTGTCTGATCTTTCTCAGCACTCTGGGGATCATGGCCGTAGGCGGGAATAGATAGGCTAGGTTGAAGTTCCACTCTATCAACATTGCATCCGTGAACTCTGGGCGATCTGCTTGGTATAGGGAGCAAAATCTTGGGACCTTTGTGTTCATTCTTGTTGCCATTAAGTCTATCTCTGGTCGTCCCCATCTCTCGACTATCTGATTGAAGACGGTCCTGTTCAAGGACCACTCTCCTGGGATCGTCATCTGTCTGCTCAGACGATCTGCTAAAACATTGTGAGTTCCTCTGATGTGGACTGCCATGATGCGATGTATGTTCTTCTCCGCCCAATTCAGGATCTTCCCTACTTCTGTCAGAAGAGGTCTCGATCTGGTGCCGCCCTGCTTGTTGATATAAAAGACTGACGCCATGTTGTCCGTCTTCACTTTCACCGCCATCCCCTGAAGGTGAGGAGAAAAGTGCTGCAGGGCTTTGTAAATGGCTTTCAGCTCTCGTTTGAAGAGAGGGTTCTTTCTAAAGGTGACCAAATGCCTTGAATGTTTAGGTCTCCTAGATGTGCCTGAAGCATCCGTCGTCAGGATCCTCCAAATAGGTTCCTCTAGGCTGAATCCATCTTTTACTCAAGACCGCCAGTGGAGCGAGGCTCTTGCTTCCGGAGATAATCTTATCTTCTTCTCTAGGCCTGACGGTCTTCTGTTCCATGCCTGAAGAACTTCTGATTGAAGAGTTCTCATATGCCCAAGGGACTGCTTCCGCTGAGGAGGAAAGGAGACCTAGAAACCGCATCAGAGTTCTGAGGGTAACCTGACGAGGAACTCTCAGATAACTGCACCCTTCCTGGATTCTGCTTCTCCTTTCTGGGGTTAGAAAAAGCTGCATAGCTTCCTAGTCTACTATAAACCCCAGAAATCCCAATTGACTACCCATCCTAAAGAAGATAGAAGATCCAATGTTTCTGCAACATTGTGGCTCAGACGTTTGGCTGATTCTGCCAGGAGAAGCCAATCGTCTAGGTATGGGATGATAGATATCCCTTGTAACCTGAGAGGAGCAACTACAGCAGCTACTATCTTCGTAAAAGCAAAAGGGGCAGATGTAATCCCGAAGGGAAGAACCCTGAACTGAAAATGTTGCAACCGACCTTTGATGTACACGGCTATCCTCAGGAACTTTCTGTGGTTTTCGAATATAGGAATATGGAAGTATGCGTCTCTGAGATCCAGCGACGCCATATAGTCTCCTTTGTTCAGAAGTGAATTTACAGATTTTATCGTCTCCATTCTGAACCTGTTCTTTGTCATAAACTGATTCAAGTATGTCAGATCTATTATCAGTCTCCATTTCCCTGAGGGCTTTGGAACCAGGAAAACTGGTGAATAAACTCCCGATCTTCTTTCCGCCATCGGGACCTCTTCCAGGGCTCTGATCTTGATCAACTGTAGGATAGAATCTTCTAGAACGATCTGTTTCTGGGGAGAAAAGACGGGAGGATACAAGAAAACGTTCTGGAGGCAGGGGGTGCAGCGGTAACACATAACCTCTTTTTATTAGGTTTATCACCCAAACATCGGACACAACCCTTTCCCAAGCTGGAAGAAATTGTGCAATCCGACCCCCTACCTCTAAGGTGGCGTCAGAACTCCTTCTTTCTATTTGGAGACTTGGCTCCCTTGTTCTGACCTCCTCGTCTGTAGTTACCATAACCTCTGCCTCTGCAGCGATACTGTCTGTTCCTGTGGGGGGAACGCGCTTGTCTCCTCCGAAAGTAACTCCGAGCACTAGGTAAGGATTTAGCTTTTTTGTCGGATAACTCCTCCATAAGTGTATCCAGTTCAGCTCCAAAAAGTTTACCTGGAGTATACTCTAAATTACACAGATTATATTTAGACTGGTTGTCGCTCGACCAAGGACGTAACCACAAGGCTCTACGGGATGCAGATGACAGAGCCATCTTCAGAGGGTACTATAATATTTCTATTTAACTTAGAGATGGCTCTATCAACCTTTGGGGGATTGATCCAACCTTTGGACTGCTGCTCATTCAGAGGAAATAAGGACCAGAACCTCTTACTGATAGGGGGGGCCTTATCTAACCTATCCCATTCAGACTGAATCAATTCAGAGACAAAATCATCAACACAAAACCCTTTGGGACCCTTAGAGGAGCCCGGCATATCAGCATAATCCACAGGATTATCAATTTGAATAGCTCTTAGAAGTCTAGAAATCTTGTCAGGATTAAATATAAATTTATCCTCCTTTTCATCCACATCTTTGTGGGAGGGGGAGGAATGAACCTCATCCAAGATGGTATAATCTTCACCAGATGCAGACGGAGAGGAAGTATAACCTCTTCTGGATCTCTTTTTTGGAATCATGGCAGCAATGTCTCCCTTAATGGTTTCACGCATGTCCTTCATGGAAGACCTAAGAGACACACTATCAGTGTCGGTCTAAATATATATAAATTTTCCAGCCTTATTCCAGAAGTCTTACTGCATGAGATCCTTGACCCAGACAACCACATCATGGATATTAGGCTCATTCTTGTCCTGAATTTTAGGACGGCAGGAGAGACAGGTGGTGTAATCACTGTCATCCGGGAGAGGTGTCTCTGAAAAGATAAGATAATCAGTACTTCCCTCCTGCAGAACAGAGGGGAGAATAGTAAACACACATACCACATTCTCTGCAGACAAGATGTCTTTTAGCAGGATTCTTTCTCCCAGATGATTCTCTAGGCGACATGCTATGGAGGGAGTACAATAAGCTAAGGATCTACCTATACCTATTCCCTAGGGATCCAGAAAGACCTACTTGATTAAATCTTCCACAGGAGAAAAGCCACCAATCCACAGGTAGCAATCCTGAGCAGTATTACTGACCACAGCCAGGCTTACCTGCAATTAAACTGGCGTTCCAGGCGCTGTATAAACCCGAGCGGGGCCTACATCCGGCCGGAGCTTGATGACGCATATCGCGTCCTCGCCAGCGAACTGCGATGCGCTAGTCACCGGAAGCTACGCAATACGCGTCATTTCCGGTGCGGCGCAGCGCAATGGAACGCAGAGTGCGTTCCACGCGCCGGCCGCCAATACGAACCTACTACAAGAAAAAAAGACCGGGGGAGGGGAGAACAAACAGTCCTGCCCTACACCAGGACAAAATAAAAACTGAGTGAGTACCGGGGCAAGGCTTCATTTATACTCCTGAGGGGAGGAGTTATTTCTTTGATTGACTATTAAAATTCCTTTTTGTCCTGCCCAGTACACAGGGGCAATAAACCCCCCCCCCCATTTGTGCCGCTGTGGGACGCCAGGGAATGAAAAAGTTACCTCATGTGTTCTATAGAGTGAACTTTTTCTAACATTTATTTCTGTTAAAGGTAACGACTATGGATTACAGCCCTAGAAAAACCCCAAAGTCACTATTTCAGAAAATTAGATTATATAAAACCAACTGAAAAATTGTTTTTAACACAGAAATGTCGACCAAATGAAAAGTCTGTACAGTAAATGCCCTCAATACTTGGCCGGGGCACCTTTTGCATGAATGACGGCATCAATGCGGCGTGGCATGGAGGCGATCATCTGATGGCACTGCAGAGGTGTTATTGAAGCCCACGTTGCTTTGATAGCGGCCTTCAGCTCGTCTGCATTGTTGGCTCTGGTGTTTTTCATCTTCCTCTTGACAATACCCCATAAATTCTCTATGGGGGTTAAAGTGTGGCGAGTTTGCTGGTCAATCAAGTACAGTGATACTGTGGTTAGTAAACCAGGGATTGGTACTTTTGGCCGTTTGGACAGGTGCCAAATCCTGCTGGAAGATGAAAGTTTCATCTCCAAACATCTTTTCAGCACAGGGAAGCATGAAGTGCTCTAAAATGTCCTGGTAGACGGCAGCGTTGACTTTGGTTGATGAAACACAGTGAACCTACACCAGCAGATGACATGGCTCCCCAAACCATCACTGATTGTAGAATCTTTACACTAGACCTCAAGCAGCTTGGATTGTGTACAGCCTCTCTACTCTTCCTCCAGACTCTGGGACAGAGATTTCCAAATGAAATGCAAAATTTACCTTCATCTGAAATCAGCACCTTGGACCACTGATCAGCAGTCCAGTACTTTTCCTTGGCCCAGATAAGACGCTTCTGGCTTTGTTTATTGGTCAGGAGTGGCTTGACATATGGAGCCTATATCCTGCAGACGTCTGGATGTGGTGGAATTTGAAGTACTGACTCCAGCAGCAATCCACTCTTTGTGTATCTCTCCCAAATTTTTGAATGGCATTTGCGTTACAATTCGAGATGAGTGAACCGGGTTCGGGTTGGAGACAATCCGAACCCGAACGTTCGGTATTTGATTAGCTGAGGCTGCTGAACTTGGATAAAGCTCTAAGGTTGTCTGGAAAACATGGATACAGCCAATGACTATATCCATGATTTCCACATAGCCTTAGGGCTTTATCCAACTTCAGCATCCACAACTAATCAAATGCCGAAAGTGCAGATCGACTCAAGCATGCTCGAGGTTCGCTCATCTCTAGTAACAATCCTTTTAAGAGTGTGGTTCTCCCGGTTGCTTGTGCACCTTTTTCTACCACACTTTTTCCTTCCACTCAACCTTCCCTTAATATGCTTTGATCCAACACCAAGAACAGCCAGCTTCTTTAGCAATCAACTTTTGTGGCTTACCCTCCTTGTGAAGTGTGTGAATGACTGCTGACTTGACAGATGTCCAGAAGACAGTCTTCCCCATGATTGTGTTGCATACTGAACCAGACTAAGGGACCTTTTATAACACTTAGGAAGCCACGGCAGGCGTTTTGGGTTAATAATTCTATTTTTCTGAAATATTGACTTTTGGGGTTTTCTTGGCTGTAAACCATAATCATCAACCTTATAAGAAATAAACGCTAGAAAGTTAACTCTAATGATTTAAGAATATATAAGGTTACTTTTTAAATTGAATTACTGGAAAAAAAAAAAATTGTTGCTATCCTAATTTACTGCAAACCACTGTAGATGAGAAAAAGTGAAGAAATAAGTTCTCTCTCCTATTTGTGACAATCACAAACAAACCATGTGCACATTTGCAGCATTCTACTGCTAATCTGCCATGGACCACCATTATCATTTGGTACAGTTAAAGTATTCTGACATCTTTAATGGATATCTATAAAAAAAAAGGCATTTTTCTGTGGTGTGGATAAAAATTTACAAGATGAGAACTGAATGATAAATGTACTTAGATGTAAGATGTAAGTTTGTTCAACCTAGGTCACAAGAACTCTATTCTTTAGAAAGGATTATAGCAAGGCCTGGGATGCTTACCTATTTTACGTGTAAAAGTCCTCAGACAATTGCATCTTTTGAACGGGTTTCAAAATTTGTCCTTATCGGTCGCACATCTTGCTGTAAAAAGGAAATAAGCGACCAATAGCAAATGGAAACTGACAGCATGAATATGCATGTATCTATGCTGTCAGTTTTCAGATCCCACAAGGAGTGCATACTTTCCATCACATTGCTGCCGTGTGAACCAGTATCCTGCTGTCCAGCCACCACTGTATCTTTGGACCACCGCATCCTCCAGAATGATTGACAGCCAGAAGACAAAGCAGTGGCCAGAGAGCAGGACAGGGGAGCCATAAATGCTGGATCACACAGCAGTGCAGGAGGTATGTATGTACTGCTTGTGGGATCTGGAAAGTGACAGCATGGATATATATATGTGCTGTCAGTTTCCATGGTGGCATGAACCATACAAGGATCATTAGTGTGGCCAGGCCACTCAATTACTTGCGTTGCGTGAAGGCACTGCAAACGAGCGGCGATCTCACTAACCCGTGCTCGTTTGCAGCCTCCAGAGGCCAAGAAATTGTTCAGTGTAAAAGGACCATAAGATGACAAATTGCCAATTTCTTCTAATGCTTATAGCTTTGGATTGTACCAGAAGTGACATTTATGGATTAAGGTTAAGATGCCCTATTGTACATTGGCTTTAGTTTAGCAGTATATGATTGTTTTGCACAGAAATACACCTCTAGGACACAGCAAGGCAAAATGTGCATCTGGTTGTGCGTAGGGATGAGCAAAATTTACAGTAATAGCTAAGCGTAGTGCTATGCTAGTCTCGGTGGTCAGCTTGTTAGACTGCTGCCTTTGAACGCTGCCGTGTGCCTGGAGGCTGGATCCAGTCGTGGAAAAAGTCTCCAGTTTCCCTGGATTGGTCTCAGCTTTTTCTGGCATCCAGAACAGAGCAGCAAGGAGCGGCACCAAGTTCAAAGACAGCAGGCTGTCAAGCCGTCCGCTGAGACTAAATTTGCTCATCCCTAGTTGTGAGGTTGATTGGGTGGTACCATTAATCTGCTTTCCTATGCTCATAGGCAATTGGTGTCATGGAGTGATTTATGTATATTGGGGAACTTTCATAACCGATCATTCGACTGCTAATACTGTTCCATGCAGTGCTATAGCATCCCAAGTATGTGTGGATAGCATCAGCCACTTATTATATTGAGCACATTTATTTAATAGACAAAATGACAGACAGAATACATCTTCCAATGTACAATGAAAAAACAAATCATACAGCAGAACTGGGTGTCCCCTTTTTGCCATGTCTCATAATACATTGAACAGTGGTACAGTTCGATACCAGACAGGCAGGTTCATAATTTTACACACACACAAAAATATATATATATATAACAGGCAACATAGTACATTTTCAGGTTGTTAGATAGAAAACCTTGGATCAAAACAATAATACATAAGGGGGTGACCCCCCCCCCATACTACATAATGTAGGTCCACCATTACCGCTTAGGCTGTCCCACCCACACAAGCCATTTGCCAGGGCACAGATCCTTCAGGTGTCATAAAATAATCAGCAAAATGATCCCTGATATCTAATCCAGAATCATCGGGCTGATACGTCTGCCAGTTGATTGCAGTGCCAAGAGATGGGACGTTGACATCTGCATCCTCGCCACGACCATCATGGTCTATAACATAGTTGTGCAGGATACAGCATGCCTTAACAACTGCATCAACTGTGGCGACATCCAACTGTATAGAACAGCCAAAGATTCTCCACTTTTTAATCAATATCCCAAAGGTGCACTCTATATACCTCCGTGCCCGGCTATGGCGATAATTAAAGACCCTCCTGCGAGTGTCTAGACCTTTCTTTGGGAATGGGCGCAGCTGGCAGGGCGTCACGCTGAAAGCTTCATCTGAAACCATCACAAAAGGCACTGGCTGGGTTGTACCTGGAAGAGGCCTTGGGCCTGGCAGACACCCCTCTTCATGTAGCATTTTCTGCTTAATCTGTGACGCTTCAACCACTCTGGCATCACCAGTGCTATCATACGCACCAACATCAAATGCAACAAACCGATATTTTGTATCTGCCACAGCCATAAGAACCACAGAGAAGTACTTCTTATTGTTGAAGCTTTTGGAGCCGGAGTGTGGTGGTTGGTGCACACGTAGGTGTCTTCCATCCACTGCACCAATGCAGTTGGGGAAAGAGGCTTCATTTTTAAAACCCTCTGCAATTTGCAGCCATGTCTCTTCGGTGTGAGGCGGCATCACTGATGTGCGCAAATTCTGGTAGATCAGTTCACAAGTGGTTCTGATTATCCCAGAGATTGTAGATTTCCCTACGTGAAACAGCTGATGGAGTGAAGAATAGGTCTCCCCAGTTGCCAAGAACCTTAAAAAAACAAAACATATCATAAAAAACCCAATTAAGAAAGGTATACCAATGACTGATCTTTCACCTTTGATTTCCATGCCACTCCGCCCTGGATGCCTGGAAAAGCTGGATCCAGTCCTGGCAAACTTCTCCCACTCTCCAGGCACCTGGGGTGAAGTGGCAGGGAGCAGCACAGAAATCAAAGGCAGCCTACGTATTAGCCGACTGCCAAGCAAACAAAGTTTTGTTTTTTTTTGTAGTGTAAATTTTCTCATCTTTATCCATGAAGATTGCTGTAAAGCAGGTCACTAAATGCTGTTAAAAGCAACTCAGGCCATGTACAAAAAAACCCAGAATAAAACAAGTTTTAGTATCTGACAATAATGAGTAAAGATAGATATATTTAGGCAATACATCCCTTTAAAGGAGAAGTCCGGTGAAAATTTTTATTTTTATTTAAAGTATTGTATTGCACCCCCAAAAGTTATACAAATCCCCAATATACACTTGTTACGGGAAATGCACATAAAGGGCCTTTTCCCTGCACTTACTACTGCATCAAGGCTTCACTTCCTGGATAAAATGGTGACATCACGACCCGACTCCCAGAGCTGTGCGGGCTGTGGCTGCTGGAGAGGATGATAGCAGAGGGATGCTCAGTGTTCCTCCAGTACCCTGTGTCCCTCAGTGTCCCCCTGCCATCATCCTCTCCAGCAGCCACAGCCCGCACAGCTCTGGGAATCGGGTTGTGACATCACCATTTTATCTAGGAAGTGAAGCCTTGATGCAGTAGTAAGTGCAGGGAAAAAAAAAGGACTTTATGTGCATTTCCCATAATAAGTGTATATTGGGGATTTTTATAACTTTTAGGGGGGCAATACAATACTTTAATAAAAATTTTCACCAGACATCTCCTTTAAACTGCTTGCGATCACAACCCCTGTTGATTTCTTCACAAAAAAAAAAAAAAAAAAAAAAAGTGCTGACACAAACAGAAAAACATGTGAGTATATGGCATCTAGAAAGCATCAGACAGATAACAGCGTCATTACCGCAGAGTTATGAGCAGCCGCTGCTCAGGACTGATGCACCTTCTCAGTAAGGTTTGCTGCATGGTAAGCATGGGTCTCATAAGATCAAGCAATCCATCAAATGCCGAGGTTGACATTTTTATAAACTCTTGAAATTTCCCAGGGCACCTAAGCAAAAAAGTTTACATAAAAGGAGTTAATTTCAATCTGTATAGGAGGCATGTCTTCTGCTGTGCCACTCACCTTCCGTTTTACATAAATAGGTACCACATTGTTACATTAGAACCCTATTCTACAATGGCCAATACACTTACTGATCCAGGGCCTGTGCACACAGAGCAAGGGTGCACAGAGCAAAATTTTAAGCGGAGCCCACCCTGCGGATGCCGCTTGAATTTCTGCCTGTCCCATTGATTCAATGGGATTTCTTGTGCGCCTCTGCTCTCTGGCTCTCATGTCAATTCTTTGAGCGGAGGCACATGAGACAGGCAGAATTTCAAGCGGCAGCCGCGGAAGGGCTAGCATCTCTTACGAGATGAAAGCCAAAACACCAATGTAATGCTTTGAAGCCATTTCTGTGCACCAGACATAGTACTGAAGTGTATGGATGCAATTGAGCTGGGATGAAACAGATCACACTGCAGGCATAGTGGGGATAAGTGTGCATTATACAGAGGGGAGGGGGATTACAGGTAGAAGTCTTACCTGCGAAGATCCGCATATAACATTGCAAAGTGACCCTTTTCTTGCTTCATTCTGATCACTGGATGAATCCACAGTCGCTTTTGCCTGGCTGCCTCCTGTAGATACAAATATATTTTATGTACAGTGGGGAAAAGGATTTGACACACTGCCGATTTTGCAAGTATTCCCACCTACAAAGAATGGGGACTTATGTAATTTGTATCATAGGTACGTAGGTGCAACAGAATCTAAAAAAAGAAAAAAGAAGATTACAGAAAATCACATTGTATGGTATTTAACCGCTTAAAGGGAACCAATCACCTAAAAACATCTATTACACTATGGAAATGTGCTGTAGAGGCACCAAGCACACTTTTTAGACATGGTTTTACACCTCCCTCTCTGCAATGTACAACCCACAAACTTTTTTTTTTTTAAACTTAGCACGCAGTATGTAAAATTGTCCCCAAGTAGTCTGGGCGGTCACTGGCCCCATGGCATTTCTGTGCAGTAATCACACACTTCTCTGGGCGTAATTCAAACTGCATAATTGTGTGAAGTCCCTCGCGTCGGTGCACTGATATTCCTACCATGTCACACATGCGCAGTACAGAAGGTCCAATCTGTGATGTACTGTGCAGGTGCAGAATAGCCTTTAATTTATCTTCCAGCATGACAAAATTTTCCCATAAAATATGCTGCGAAAGCGGGAAAAAAAATAATCGGCATTGTCAAGTTGAAAAAAAAAATAATTTCAGGGAGTTTCGTGTTTACGCCATTGGCCCTGTGGTAAGACAGACATGTTCTCTATGTTCCTCAAGTCAGTATGATTACAATGATATGTAACCAGTATAAAACTTTTACGGCTTTTAAAAAATAAAACGTTTAAAAAAAAAAAAAAAAACTAAATGTGTTTAAAACTGCTCTATTACTATCATTATAGCGCTTTTATTTATTCTATGGTCTATGGGGCTGTTTGAGGTCTCATTTTTTCCGCCATTATCTTTTCTTTCTATTGGTACCTTGCTTCCGTACATGCGACTTTTTGATCACTTTTTTTACAATCTTTCTGGATTTGATACGACCAAAAATGCACAATTTTGCACTATGGAATTTGTTTGCACTTACACCGTTTACCATGCATGATCAGGAAGGTGATAATTTAATGGTTTGGCAATTACACACGCTAAATGCAATACCAAATATGTTAATTTATAAAATATGAAAAGGGGGGTGATTTGAATATTTTTTTTTTTATTTAACAATAACTAGAAGTCCCCCTGGCGGACTTCTATATACAAAGCACTGACTTCTCATACAGATCAATGCTGTGTATATAATACAGCAATGATCAATGAAATCAGTGCTGTATTGCTCTGGGCTGCTGCAGCACAGACCTATGGATTGCAGAGTCGGGATCAGCACCATTGCTATGCTGAGACCCGGGCGGAAAAAAAGGAACTCTTCCTTTGCATCGCATCACTCGGGGGGAGGGGGGAGGAGAGAAATCCGAAAACTTGCAAAATCAGCAGTATATCAAATCCTTATTTTCCCTACTGTATGTGATCTCCCCCTTTCAGACTGATATTGCCCCCTCCCCCCGTCACACTTTTAATTAACAGCAAAGCAGTACCTTCACTAAATGTAGCTTCCATAGCAGGTTTACCTCTAAACTGTTTAACTTACATTCTGCTCTAGACATCAGCTCACAGGTGCTTTGTTATAAACAGGGCCCTTGGTGGAAGGACATACTGTACAGGCATAGACACACTTGGGAACTTCCCACAAATGTTTTTGGTTAGTAATTTTCACCAGTACAGTGGTAGCTTGGAACTCAAACTGTATTTTCAAACACTTTCGGGCACCCAGTCTTGAAGTACAGTAATACCACAGCAGTCGAACAAAAATTTACCTGGAAGTAACGTTCAGAATTCAAACTTTGCTCGTTATCTGCACATTTTTGTGAGCGCGGATCATGGGTTGTACCTGGTGAGTTTAGCACTGGGGTGAGGCTTCACATACAGTACAGTACTGTATAAGACTGCTGGAGTGCAAATACAGTACAGTAGTAGTAAAGAGAGTGCACCACCATCTCTCATCCTGTACAGTACTGTATAAGACTGCTGGAGTGCATATACAGCACAGTAGTAGTACATCAGTGCATCACCATCTCACTTCCCTTACAGTGCTGTGATTGGGGGGAATATACAGTAAAGGATGAGTGAGGAATTAGTGACTACTGTACTATAATTGATTTTGTTGAACATTTGTTTGAAATGTCCTGTACAGTATAGTGCTGTTCTGTAATAGACTGTACAGTATATACTGTAGTGCTGGTCTGTAATGTCCTGTGCAGTATAGTGCTGGTCTGTACTGTAGTGATTATACTGGGCACTTTTCAATGTAATAAATAAGTACTGTAGGCAATTAATTGTAGGTGCTGGAACCAAACACATTTACATTATTTCCTATGGGAAGACACTGCTCGCTTCTCAAACATCTGGAACCAATTAAGTTCGAGAACTGAGGTACCACTGTATTTGAAAACCAAAACTAAACAATATAAATGGAGAACACACAAAGATTTGCACCCCTTCTGTATGTTCATCCACTCCTAGTTTTGGTTTACAGATACTGATAAAAAGAAAATATGGAGAAAAACATTGCATTGTGTGAAAGCGCCTTGTACTTACTTGTCTCCTGAGTTTTCTTCTTCTGGCCAGGAGTACTAGAAGTGCCATATGTGCTGAAGGAAGTCTTACTGGAGGCAGGGCTGGAGTTCCATTATCTTCTGCTCTGAATGCATTTCCATTCTCTTCCATTGTGGCTGTACTGGTGAGCAGCACTGTGCACACAGATTAATATCCTACAAGGGTTACAAAAGCAGTAAGTCAGGAGAAATTGGAGCATTTCATAATACAAGAGCTGAAAACACAATGACTGGGAGAATATGTTTATACAGCCAGACTGAGTCTCCAGGTTTGGATGGGGTTTTGCAACTCTGTTCTATTGACATGAATTAGCCTAACTGCAACACCACACCCAAACTGGAGACAAGAGTGGCGCTGTTTCTCAATTATAAAGGCCATGTTTTTCTAATGCTGTATAATCCCTTGAATAAATTCATTACATTTACCGTAAATTGAAGCGACTAGATTATATCTGGCTATATATATGGCTACGTGGTAGGAAGAAGGGGGAAAGCTGGGCTCCTGGTCTTCTAGAAACTGCAGTAATCTTTTCTTCAGTTTGGGTGTGAGTTTTGCAGCACAGTTCCATTAAAGTGAATGAGGCTAAGCTGTAATATCCCACACAATCTGAGGACAGGTGTGGAGCTGTCTTTTTCTTCTCATCCAGGAACTGAAGAGAACCAGTTACTAGGTGAACATAAGAGAATCAGAAGGCTCACCTCTACATGGCACTGCCTCCTCCTGCAACGCTCATCTAAGGCGGCATTCACACATTCTGTGTACAGTTCACAATTATGGATGATGTGCTAGTGAATAGAACTCCTGATGATGCCGGGAGCTCTGAAGCAGCTGTGTCAGTACAGTAGCACCAAGACTTAAAGGGGTAGTGCGGCGGTAAAAAATTATTCACAGAATAACACACATTACAAAGTTATACAACTTTGTAATGTATGTTATGTCTGTGAATGGCCCCCTTCCCCGTGTCCCACCACCTCCACCCGTGTAGCCGGAAGTGTAGTGCATAATACATACCTGATCCGTGCCGACACGCGTCCGCCACCTTGTGCCAAACCTCATCTTCGGTCGCCGTCATCAGCTGCTCAGCTGCGATTGGCTGAGCATAAGTGTGCTCGGCCAATCGCGGCTCAGCGGCTGACGCAGTTTACCGTGCAAGATCAGGAATGTGATTAATAGTTCGGGCGATTGCGCATGCGGCGATACCAAACATGTTTATTTATTTATTTACTTTTATTTAAAACCTGGGGAAAGGGGGGTGATTCAGACTTATTGGGGGAGGGGGCTTTTTACTATAAACACTTTTTTTTTTTTTTTTTTTTACACTTATACTAGAAGCCCCCCCTGGGAGACTTCTACTATAAGTATACTGATCTCTCATTGAGATCTCTGCAGCATAGATATGCTGCAGAGATCAATGAGATAGGCACTCGTTTACTTCCGGCTGCTGCAGCCGGAAGTAAACGAGTGCCGAGTCGGGGACAGCGCCATCTTGGACGAGTCCCCGGCCGGCATCAGTAACGGAGATCGCTCCTCCGGGACAACGTCCCGGAGGAGCGATCTCCCCCACTAGACACCAGGGAAAGGTTGCCTCCGGTAATCGGAGGCAGCTGTCAACTTTGACAGCTGCCTCCGATTAGCTAATTAGCGGGTGCCGCGTGTAGCCCAGGACCGCGGCCCCGCTTTGAAGTGCTAATGAGGACATATGACGTACCGGTACGTCATATGTCCTTAAGAGGTTAAACTGACTGAGAACTTTATACTGGGAGTTCAAAATTCCGGTGGGTAGCACATCATCCATGCACGGACCCTAGTTGCGGAATGTGTGGATGACCCCTTAGGTTCCTAGTTGCACCCTGATACCCAGATCAGGCCCCTACAGCTGTAGGGTAAAATATCACAACAGAGGCAGTTAGGTGCGTCTCCTGGTTACCTTATCTTCACCTTATTCACGTCCCACAAAGTTGTCCATGACTGCAGATCCGCAATCACGGACCAACTTACTGATTTCATCAACCACTGATTTCTATTGTGCTACTTTCACACTTTCTTTTTTACCGATCCACAATATGTTACGTGAAAAAAAAAATATGACGTGTCCTCATGCGGATTGTGATTGCGGTACAGATTATCCAATAGAAGTCTATGGGACCTGTGGGGTTTTTTAGGACATTTGTGAAAAACATGGGTCAAATCATAAGCAAAACTAGTTAATTTTTTTTCCACCAGTTCAATATATTGGCTGATGCGGCTGCAATTATGGACTATTTTTAACAGAGTCAAATGAGTGACATATGGGCTCTACAGACTTTATAGTAACCCACGTACCACTATAGGGGGAGCCAAAGAATTTCCACATGTCCAGTTCTCGCTTGTACAATGTACTAAAATCTGCCTTCAGGGGACTGGACCTGGATGCAAGTAAGTATAGCTTTCTTTTAAAGGGAACTTGTCACTTAGGGGACCAGGGCAGAACCCACTCTACCCCTCAATAAAGACTATGATACTTACCCTCTCCTCCCAGTGACTCTCCTGACGCAGTCCGTATTGCCGAGAAATCAGTTGCTTGTCTTGGTGCTCAGTATACTAATGCTTGGCAGTCATTGAGCAATAGTTTCCTATGAAGGTCAAACTCATCTTTGCTTATTAGCATAACAAGCACGACGACGAGAGGTGAGGATTTCTCAGCAACACTAACAGCATCCATAGTGTCACCAGGAGAGGGTATCAAAATTTTTCTGTCATCATAAAAAAAACTTTACATCGTCAGAGACATGGCAAAAGTTTTGATCGGTCCAGGTCTGAGTTATCAGACGCGTATGGATCTGGAGGAGGCAGCTGCAGCGTGGCCCTCTCCAGTCTGTCACGTGATGACTCTGACGCCTAATGTCAGGGCCCTATTACATAAACGATAATTGGCCCTATCTGGACAATTATTGTTCCGTGTAATAAACACAACCATCCTCCGATGACAATGATCATCAGCTGATCGTTGATTTAGGTTTGGACCTATAGTTGTCGGGCACCAACCACACATCGCTATGTGTAATAGCGGTGCGCAGCCAGCGGCTGACAATTAGCAAAGTGTATACATTACCCATCCATGGTCCAGGGCTCCCCTTGAAGTCCACTTCTCCCCAGAGCCCACGCGCTGCAGCTTCAGAGCGGCCTGTCAGAGCTGACAAGCCATCCAGCCAATCAGTGGCCAGGACCATGATTGGCTGAGCGGCCTGTCAGCTGAGACAGGCCGCTCTGAAGCTGCAGCATGCGGGATCCGGGGAGAAGTGGACCACTAGGTGAGCCCTGGACCATGGATGGGTAATGTATGCAGTATAAGCAACAGCGGCAAGGACATCGGTAACGAGGTCTATGCAGCCCTTGCTAAACGATTATCAGGCCGTATAATAGGCCCAGTAAACGAGCGCTGAGATCAAAGCTTGTTTGCAGTTATTGGGCCGTGTAATAGCACTCTAAGTCTACAGAGCCCAACTCTATAACGGACACAAAGCAGTGAGCCGACCGCGCTGCTCATTCTCACAATCGGTGCGGATCTGAATCCTGGAACGAGAAAAACTTTAGACATGTCAAGATTTTTTTTGGGGACACGTACAGTTTGAGGGGTAGGGTGGGTTCTACTGCACTTGATAACTAAAAACAAAAAAAAAAATACATGATTACTAAAAAAAAATTAATGTAAATGGCAAACATGCTTTATTTCAGATCCCCCTGGTGATTTATAAAGTTCTATGTGATCCAGCACAGAGCAGGGTCACCTGTCAGCTGAGAGGTGCTCCTCAGCACTACTCCTGCCTCACCCCTGCTGAGAAGCACACCAATTCTAACCAGAATGCAGGAACGTCAGCCCCTATAGACATCCTGCAGTCACTATAGCCCCCACAGCGGATGGGGGGAACCACCAGTACAACCCCCTCAGGCCAGAACACTAAGGCCTACCCACCTCACACACAGACTGATGAAGCAGACGCCCCGAGCACATAGAAGCCTTTAACCAACATTCACACTAGGCTGCGGCAGCCCAAACCGCACAGTATCCCCTCCGTATCCCGCCACATACACGAACGCACGTCCAGCTGCTCCCCGCAGAGCCACGCTGCAGGCCAATAAAGAGACAGGCCTAAACCATTACCCTGGCTAGACCGGGGGGATCAGCAGCCGGCAACTACAGTGAGGGAGAAAAAAAATCTACAAGCGTCAAACTAGTGAGACGCGACGATACGAACCCTTCCGGTGAGGCTCCCCCCTCTGAACAACAGCTTTTTGGTTTCTCCCTTACGGCAACGCGCATGTTACGTGCCCTAATGTGGCCGGTGTTTTGAGGCGGTTCGACTCCTCCTACATGAAGTAAAAGCTCCGCCCCCTCACAGACAGGTCATAGACGCCACGCCTATTCTATGCCTTTTAGGGATTTGGCCCGCCCTAGACCTTGTGTCCCCGCCCACATCCTGCAGCCTTCCTTCGTGGTCTCGAAATGACGGGTGACGCCTCCTCTCCGCAGAGCTCCTCCCACTCCATCACTTGGCCCCTCCCACTTCTGTCTGTACCGTGTCTGTATATGTGTGTGCGCGTCCCCGGCCGAGCGGGAAATTCTCATTGATCACCGAATAACGGGCAGCCGTGGGTGGCAGAGCGTATCCCGGTGATAGCCGGCTTGTCCCGTGCACCGCCAGCTCCCAGTCTAAGCAGCGTACGCGCAGCACTCCATGGCGTACAGTCAGGGGGGCGGAAAGAAGAAGGTCTGCTACTATTATGATGGTAAGAGCGGGTGCCGGGGCAGTAGCGGCTCTGGACCGAGGCCTCCCGCCCGGGGGCGCTGCTGTGGGCCGCCCGTGTACTCAGGTGGCCGCGGCGCAGGTTGCTGAGATGCCGGAGCTGGGCCCGAGCTGGAGGTGTGAGGCCTCCGGGGGAGATGGCAGGGACGGCCGGGCAGCACGGGCTGATGGCTGCCGCTACAAGTGCGCCGCGGAGTTAGGAGCTCAGGAGAGGAGATGGGTGTAGGAGAGAGCGCCCTCTGCGGCTGGGCAAGGCAGTGCAGGCTGCTACTAGTGTCATGGGGAGGCTTCCCACCTGCAGGCTGTGCTGCTGCTGCTGCTTTCTGGCCTGCCGTAAAATTGACAACTGACCATTGAAGTAAGGGGGCCATAGGCATTACATGGAGGCTGGCGAAAGCGATTACCCCCAACAAGAAATGGTGGTATAACGGCGCTGTACACGTTACATGGAGGCTGATGGCAGCTGCCTATAAGGAATGGTGGTATAACGGCGCTGTACACGTTACATGGAGGCTGATGGCAGCTGCCTATAAGGAATGGTGGTATAACGGCGCTGTACACGTTACATGGAGGCTGATGGCAGCTGACTATAAGGAATAGTGGTATAACTGCGCTGTACACATTACATGGAGAGTGATGGTAGCTGACTATAAGGAATGGTGGTATAACGGCGCTGTACACGTTACATGGAGGCTGATGGCAGCTGCCTATAAGGAATGGTGGTATAACAGTGCTGTACACATTACATGGAGGGTGATGGTAGCTGCCTATAAGGAATGGTGGTATACCTGCGCTGTACACATTACATGGAGGCTGATGGCAGCTGCCTATAAGGAATGGTGGTATAACGGCGCTGTACACGTTACATGGAGGCTGATGGTAGCTGCCTATAAGGAATGGTGGTATAACGGTGCTGTACACATTACATGGAGGGTGATGGCAGCTGCCTATAAGGAATGGTGGTATAACTGCGCTGTACACGTTACATGGAGGGGAATGGTGGTATAACGGCGCTGTACACATTACATGGAGGGTGATGGTAGCTGCCTATAAGAATTGGTGATATAACTGCGCTGTACACGTTACATGGAGGCTGATGGCAGCTGACTATAAGGAATAGTGGTATAACGGCGCTGTACACGTTACATGGAGGCTGATGGCAGCTGACTATAAGGAATGGTGGTATAACGGCGCTGTACACGTTACATGGAGGGTGATGACAGCTGACTATAAGGAATGGTGGTATAACGGCGCTGTACACGTTACATGGAGAGTGATGGCAGCTGACTATAAGGAATAGTGGTATAACAGTGCTGTACACGTTACATGGAGAGTGATAGCTGCCTATAAGGAATGGTGGTATAACGGCGCTGTACACGTTACATGGAGGCTGATGGTAGCTGCCTATAAGGAATAGTGGTATAACAGTGCTGTACACGTTACATGGAGGCTGATGGCAGCTGCCTATAAGGAATGGTGGTATAACGGCGCTGTACACGTTACATGGAGGCTGATGGCAGCTGCCTATAAGGAATGGTGGTATAACAGTGCTGTACACGTTACATGGAGAGTGATGGTAGCTGCCTATAAGGAATGGTGGTATAACAGTGCTGTACACGTTACATGGAGGGTGATGGTAGCTGCCTATAAGGAATGGTGGTATACCTGCGCTGTACACATTACATGGAGAGTGATAGCTGCCTATAAGGAATGGTGGTATAACGGCGCTGTACACGTTACATGGAGAGTAATGGTAGCTGCCTATAAGGAATGGTGGTATAACGGCGCTGTACACGTTACATGGAGCGTGATGGCAGCTTACTATAAGGAATGGTGGTATAACGGCGCTGTACACGTTACATGGAGCGTGATGGCAGCTTACTATAAGGAATGGTGGTATAACGGCGCTGTACACGTTACATGGAGCGTGATGGCAGCTGACTATAAGGAATGGTGGTATAACTGCGCTGTACACGTTACATGGAGGCTGATGGCAGCTGCCTATAAGGAATGGTGGTATAACGGTGCTGTACACGTTACATGGAGGGTGATGGCAGCTGACTATAAGGAATGGTGGTATAACGGTGCTGTACACGTTACATGGAGAGTAATGGTAGCTGCCTATAAGGAATGGTGGTATAACGGCGCTGTACACGTTACATGGAGCGTGATGGCAGCTTACTATAAGGAATGGTGGTATAACGGCGCTGTACACGTTACATGGAGCGTGATGGCAGCTGACTATAAGGAATGGTGGTATAACTGCGCTGTACACGTTACATGGAGGGTGATGACAGCTGCCTATAAGGAATGGTGGTATAACTGCGCTGTACACATTACATGGAGGGTGATGGCAGCTGACTATAAGGAATGGTGGTATAACGGCGCTGTACACGTTACATGGAGGGTGATAGGAAATGGTGGTATAACTGCGCTGTACACATTACATGGAGGGTGATGGCAGCTGCCTATAAGAAATGGTGGTATAACGGTGCTGTACACGTTACATGGAGCGTGATGGTAGCTGCCTATAAGGAATGGTGGTATAACGGCGCTGTACACGTTACATGGAGAGTGATGACAGCTGCCTATAAGAAATGGTGGTATACCTGCGCTGTACACATTACATGGAGAGTGATGACAGCTGACTATAAGGAATGGTGGTATAACTGCGCTGTACACATTACATGGAGGCTGATGGCAGCTGACTATAAGGAATGGTGGTATAACAGTGCTGTACACGTTACATGGAGAGTGATGGTAGCTGACTATAAGGAATGGTGGTATAACGGCGCTGTACACGTTACATGGAGGCTGATGGCAGCTGCCTATAAGGAATGGTGGTATAACGGCGCTGTACACATTACATGGAGCGTGATGGTAGCTGCCTATAAGGAATGGTGGTATACCTGCGCTGTACACATTACATGGAGCGTGATGGTAGCTGCCTATAAGGAATGGTGGTATACCTGCTCTGTACACATTACATGGAGCGTGATGGTAGCTGACTATAAGGAATGGTGGTATAACGGCGCTGTACACGTTACATGGAGGGTGATGGCAGCTGACTATAAGGAATGGTGGTATAACGGCGCTGTACACGTTACATGGAGGGTGATGGCAGCTGACTATAAGGAATGGTGGTATAACGGCGCTGTACACGTTACATGGAGGGTGATAGGAAATGGTGGTATAACTGCTCTGTACACATTACATGGAGCGTGATGGTAGCTGACTATAAGGAATGGTGGTATAACGGCGCTGTACACGTTACATGGAGGCTGATGGCAGCTGACTATAAGGAATGGTGGTATACCTGCGCTGTACACAGTACATGGAGGCTGATGGCAGCTGTCTATAAGGAATGGTGGTATAACGGCGCTGTACACATTAGAAGTTATTGGCAGAAGCCGCGATCGCCGGACGCCCATCTGATGTGTATATGTGCATATGTCATGTCAGCTGTGTAACCTGTGTAGTTGGGAAGATTCTTCAGGATGACTTGTGTTTTCTGAAGCCGTCGTAGACTTTAGTGGCCGTTCTGCTGTATATTTGGGACAGCGTCACCTGTAGAGTACAGTGCAGATTACTATGGTGTGTATTACGACTGTATACATGAAATACCAGCGTGTCTACATAGGTTAATGTAAGGGGGTCTTAGTCCTGGTATTCCACGTATCGGTGGTATCGCTCGCATACCATGTCCAGTGGCTGCACCGTGTCCCCGCCATACGCCATGGCCAGCATGTGCGCTCCCCAGACAACCCCGTAAAGGGAACCAGTCAGCAATGATTGTGCGGATATGGTTCCCAGCAGCACAGTATAGTACAGTACCAGTTGTGCAGCACGTGGGGCATAACAGTTGTGGCTGCAGCAGTAGCTTTACAAAGGGAAAAAAGATGTGTTTTTTTTATGCCACACAAGGCCGGCAACTAGTCACCTGGGTGCGGAGCTGGCCAGGACTAGTCACAGCTCTGTCTGTCAGCGTCCATTAACGGCCTCTCTGTCTGTCAATCATCCTTGCACTTTGCAGTGATAGGCAGGGAGCCGTAACTAGTCATAGACAGCTCCGTACCCAGGTGACTAGTTGCCGCTCATCTCCCGGCATCGTGTGGCATAAAAAACATCTTTTTTTCCCTTAGTCAGTTCTTTGGGTGGACAGCGGAATCTGCCTGAGCATATAACAGTCTATGACATGAGCGGAGAGTCAAGCAGGTGCGAGTGGTGAGTTATCGGCAAGAATTCCTCAGTGTGCATGTACCCTAAAGCGGGTCACTAGAGTCAAGCAAACCATGAGCACGCTCATCCGAACCTGAGCGTGCAGCAATTGATTAGCGGTGGCTGCTGAAGTTTGATGCAGGGATGTATCCATGTTTTTCAGGACTTCCTAGGGCTACATCCAACTTCAGCAGCCACCGCTAATGAAGTGCCTCATGCTGGAAGTTTGCTCCACTCTACAGGTGACCGCTGCAGTCGCTGACTGGCTGAGGCTGGCCTCATCTTGTGCCTGATTTACCATGGTGAAAATTTATACCGTCTTGGACATGTTGTAAATTTCTCCAAATGTACTAAAAGATGTGCGCCTCTAAAGAAATCTGGCATCTGGACGTCCTGCTCAGCCAGGTTCACACATGTATTTGCTAAAATCTTGTGTGTGAACGAGGCCTCAGCGAAGAGCTCCCTACCTGGCCGCGTCTTCTTCATGCTGCCAACCTGTAACTAACAGCAGAAGCCTCAGCTACAGCTGTATAATCCGCCCCATGTGTGACATCATGAGCCTTGTGCTTGTGATGTCATCATAACTGCCACTGCTGTTTATGTATCAAGCTTACAAGCCGTAATAAGTGCTCAGCTGTGATTGGTTGCTATGTGAGCTGTGATTTGTTGCTATGGGCAACAAAGGACATTCCTACTGTAAGACTGCCATAAATCTCCCCCAAGGGATTTATTCCATCCAAAGGAAGCATTTCAGCCATTTTTAAGCAATGCATGATGGTCAATGGTCCATTCTTATAGGGTGCAACATACATCCATATTCATGACTGAATAATGTATTAAGTGCTAACAGTGCATAGAAGGTGTGTGTGTGTATGTATGTATGTGTGTGTATATATATATATATAATAGTTTGTTCGTAATATTTGCTGATGTGAGAGATAAAAGTAATGAGTCCATAAGTAAACCAATAGGGGGGGGGGGGGGCTGAAACACTCACCACTTCAACAGGTAGAGTAACTTAGAGTACACAGTAGACTGAGGGAGATGTGGCGCCTTCAGCAATGTCCTGACGCCAATTACCGCCACTCCTGACTCCACCCACCTTTCTTTCCCCCTGCATTAGCTCCTCAGTGTTCTGTACAGGGGGCGGGGCTTGGTGATGCTGCTAGGGAACGGAAGCCGATCGGTTGCATGGCTTCAGGAGCGTCACTGATGGGTCACAGCTCCGAGACCACCCTCCCCTAGCTCCTCCCACCAGCCTTGTCCTTCCTACTTTAGTACCTGCCATGAAACCCTGACTGCAAGGACAAATGTAGGCACTTACCAGGGGACATGTATCTGGCTACAAATGGTGGTGGTGTGTGTGTGTATGGGGGGGGGGGGGAATGTGGCTGCAAAGGGACATGTATCTGACTACAAGTGGTGGTGGGGGGGGGGAGGATGTGGCTGCAAAGGGACATGTATGTGGCTACAATAAGGGAGGTATAGAGCAGTAAAGGGACATGTACACTACCATTCAAAAGTTTGGGGTCACATTGAAATGTCCTTATTTTTGAAGGAAAAGCACTGTACTTTTCAATGAAGATAACTTAAACTAGAAGAGAACTTTAAACAAATACACTCTATACATTGCTAATGTGGTAAATGACTATTCTAGCTGCAAATGTCTGGTTTTTGGTGCAATATCTACATAGGTGTATAGAGGCCCATCACTCCAGTGTTGTAATGGTACAATGTGTTTGCTCATTGGCTTAGAAGGCTAATTGATGATTAGAAAACCCTTGTGCAATCATGTTCACACATCTGAAAACAGTCTAGCTCGTTACAGAAGCTACAAAACTGACCTTCCTTTGAGCAGATTGTGTTTCTGGAGCATCACATTTGTGGGGTCAATTAAACGCTCAAAATGGCCAGAAAAGGAGAACTTTCATCTGAAACTCGAGAGTCTATTCTTGTTCTTAGAAATGAAGGCTATTCCATGCGAGAAATTGCTAAGAAATTGAAGATTTCCTACAATGGTGTATACTACTCCCTTCAGAGGACAGCACAAACAGGCTCTAACCAGAGTAGAAAAAAAAGTGGGAGGCCGCGTTGCACAACTAAGCAAGAAGATAAGCACATTAGAGTCTCTAGTTTGAGAAACAGACGCCTCACAGGTCCCCAACTGGCATCTTTATTAAATAGTACCCGCAAAACACCAGTGTCAACATCCACAGTGAAGAGGCGGCTGCGTGATTTTGGCCTTCAGGGCAGAGTGGCAAAGAAAAAGCCATATCTGAGACTGGCCAATAAAAGAAAAAGATTAAGATGGGCAAAAGAACACAGACATTGGACAGAGGAAGACTGGAAAAAAGTGTTGCGGATGGATGAATCCAAGTTTGAGGTGTTTGGATCACAAAGAAGAACGTTTGTGAGACGCAGAACAAATGAAAAGATGCTGGAAGAATGCCTGACGCCATCTGTTAAGCATGGTGGAGGTAATGTGATGGTCTGGGGTTACTTTGGTGCTGGTAAGGTGGGAGATTTGTACAGGGTAAAAGGGATTCTGAATAAGGAAGGCTATCACTCTGCAACGCCATGCCATACCATACCCAGTGGACAGCGCTTGATTGGAGCCAATTACATCCTACAACAGGACAATGACCCTAAACACACCTCCAAATTGTGCAAGAACTATTTACAGCAGAAGCAGCAGCTGGTATTCTATCGGTAATGGAGTGGCCAGCGCAGTCACCAGATCTGAACCCCATTGAGCTGTTGTGGGAGCAGCTGGACCGTATGGTACGCCAGAAGTGCCCATCCAACCAATCCAACTTGTGGGAGCTGCTTCTAGAAGCGTGGGGTGCAAATTCTCCAGCTGACCTCAACAGATTAATAGCTAGAATGCCAAAGGTGTGCAATGCTGGAATTGCTGCAAAAGGTGGATTCTTTGACGAAAGGAAAGTTTGATGTAAAAACAATGTTATTTCAAATACAAATCATTATTTCTGACCTTGTCAATGTCTTGACTCTATTTTCTATTCATTTCACAACGTATGGTGGTGAAGAAGTGTGACTTTTCATGGAAAACACAAAATTGTTTGGGTGACCCCAAACTTTTGAACGGTAGTGTATGTGGCTACAATAAGAGAGGTATATAGCAGTAAAGGGACATGTATTTGGCTACAGGTAGTGGTGGGGGGGAGGGTATGTGGCTGCAAGGGGGACATGTATCTGGCTACAAGAAGGGAGGTATATAGCTGTAAAGGGACATGTATCTGGCTGCAGAGGGGAGTTATATGGCTGCAAGGAGACATGTATCTCTACAGAAGGGAGTTATATGGCTGTTAGGGGACATTTATCTGGCTACATGGGGATAGATAATATGGCTAGAGTGAGAAGGTGTCTGGCTGCAAAGAGAGGAGGGGTATATGGCTGTGAGGGAACATATATCTGGCTACAAGGAGGAGGTATGTATCTGTAAGGGGGAGGTAGCTGGCTACATGAGGAATTATGTGGCTGTGAAGGGACATGTCTGGCTGCAAGAAGGTATATCTGGCTCAAGGCATATCCAGCTCCATGAGGCGAATTCAGCGACAGTGGGCATACCTGGCTAGGGGCATATTTGGCTGCAGGAAGCATACCTGGCATCAAGATATAACTGACTGCAGGGGGCCATACCTAGTACAAAGGGGCATATGTGGCTGCAGGGGACATATTTGGCTCCTACGGATGTCTGTCTAGGGATGTATCTGGCTGCAAGAGGCATGTCTGACTGCAGTGGGCATACCTGGCAACCAGGGGTATATCTGGCTGCAGTGCGCATACCTGGCAACGAGGGGTATACCTGGCTGCAGTGGGTATACCTGGCTGCAGTGGGCATACCTGGCTGAAGGGGGCATACCTGGCTACATGGGGCCTATCTGTCTAGAGCAGGCATATCTGGCTACAGGGTGGGCATTATTATTAGACCACAGGGGCTGTTGTTATTGTAAAGGGGGCCTTAATAATGGCTACAGGGGGAATTTTTACTAGGAAAGGGGGAGGTTATTATTGGGGAAGGGGGCATTAATACTCTGACTGCGGGGGTATTATTATTTGACATTACTTGAGTATCGTTATTGGGTCCTACAGATCAGTCACATGTTATGGGGGGGGGTCTGATCTGAAAATCAATTGCTGACAGAGACTTTATATGGAGCCTATGGCAGCAGTGTGATCTCAGCCTTATTAAAGAGATATTTCCAGGAAAAACAAAGTAGGAGATTTGGGGGGGGGGGGGGGGGGGGGGGGGGGGGGGGGGGTCAGTAATGTGTAATGAATAGAGCCGTGGGTACAGCACCAGTGGCTCTATTAATTTCTATGGAAACGACAAAGCGCCGAAATTGATGGGGGCGGATGGATACGGAGGTCGGACTCCCTGCGATCTCCTACTTTTACCCTGGAATACCCCTTTAAGGCAGTGTTTCTGATAGGGGTACTCTGCTGAAGCATCTCATCACAGTGCATGTCATTGCTGCGCCCATGTGACTTCAGAGATGAAGGAAATTCCTTTTAACCCCTTCATGTCACAGTGAATTTTGGATTTTGCTAATTTTTCTCCCTCCTCATGTTTAATAAACCATAGCGCTTTAATTTTTTTTTATCTACAGGCCCTTATAATTTTTTTTATTTTATTTTGTGATCCCAATTGTACTTTGTAATGACACTCCATTTTTATATAAAATATGCTGCAAAACTAAAAAAAAAAAAAAAAATCTGATATTTGAAATGTTTACGTTGTTTGTCATGTGGTAAAACTAATGTGTTATCTATATTGCTCAAATCAATAGGATTACAATCATATCTAATTTATCTAATTTTTATTTTACTACCTTTAAAAAATGAAAACATTAACCTTTAAAAAATTAAAACATTAAAAAAATTTAATTTGTTTATTACCTTGTTCCATTATGACTTAGAACTCTTTATCTTTCAGGCTGTAGGGCTGTATGAGGTGTGTGGGAGTGAATTAAACATTCATTATGGAATGGGTGTGTAAAATAAATGAGTATATATATATATATATATATATATATATATATATATATATATAAATAAAAAAAAATATATATTATAATGTGTAAAAAAAAAAAAAAAAAACTTTTTTTACACACATCCATGAGATCTGCTTTCGATTGCTACAGGCTGTTTAAAAGGCAACCTGTAGCAATCACCAATCCAAGGGACAGTGCCTCGACACAGAAGAGGACCTGGGCTGTAGAATGGATCGGCTTTCAGTGATCGCTTTGTGGTAGGGACCTATTCCCCTATTAGACCACCAGAGATGGCATTTTAATAACATTTAAATGCAGCTTTCAGTTTTGACAGAGGCATTTAAATGGTTAAGTAGCCCACGGTCACTAGCAGCCAGGGGCCATCGATATATAGACGTGTCACATTTTGACAGGTTTGCTCAATACTACTTTGCTAATGCTAATGACCACAATATGCACTTGGTAAAGCAACAAGACATAAAATACCTGCGTATCCTGCATCTTTATTTAGCAGAAAAAAACGCACTATTATTTGTATTGGCACAAAAGTTTTTAAATGTTTTTAATGTATATTATAAAAACTTGATTTAAATGGGCACTGTCACTAAAATGAACTTTTGCCATGTCATCAGACACATCAAAATTTATCGATCAGAGTGGGTCTCGCTGTTGTCACCTGCTCTGATTAGACGATCTAATTGGGGAATGATCATGGCATTGATCCTCTCCCCAGCTGGTGTCTCAGTCCGTCAATTGTTTCCTATAGACTTACGTTCTGAATATTGATGGACTGCACCACCAGCCGTAGATTGCATTGCATTGCCCCAATCTTTCCCCGACAACATCTTCTGATCAGAGAGGGTGTTAGCAGTGAGACCCGCTCTGATCAATAACTTTTGACATTCCTTGATGACATGTCCAAAATTAACTTCTAGGGACAGGTATGCCTTAAAGTCTAGCTATAATTTAAAAAAACTATTTCTGTTTGCGTCGGTCGGGATTTAGGGGCTGAGATCCCCTCCAATCACTAGAATGAAGGGGCAGACATGTTCAGCAGTGCGTGCTCTGTCCCTTCCTTTCTGCTGTAAACTTGTAATATGAGTGGTCTGCGTTTATAATGGGAGCCTATGGAACTTCTGGTGGACCAAATGGCTCCCATTATAATTTCGTAGACTGCTCGTATTAGCAGTTACAGCAGAGATGAAGGGGCTAAGCGTGTCTGTCCCTTCATTCTAGCGATTAGTGGGGGTTTCAGCAGCTGGCCCCGGACTGATGCAAACATGTCAGAAGTTTTTTTTTTTTTTTTTTTTTTTTTTTAATGACAGTTACACTTTAAACAATAGGTCATTTTCTAATTACACATTCCATGTAATGATATAGAATGGCATTAACAGCACTTTATTAATGTAGGGCAGTCAGGAAGGGGATAAAAATAGACTAGGCAGGGAAAGTGGTATGTGGAGGGGGACAGCAAACCACCATTGCTAATGATTGATAATAGCGATCCCACTAATGTCAGTTATTTAACCATTTCAATCGCTGTTGGCTCTTCCTTGATGCTGGATGACTGTATATGCGCAGCAGTGTAATAAGTAACCTCTGTCCTCAATGTGATGTTTTCTCTCTGGAAGAAGATTGTGTTTTTCTTCAGTGTGCTATGGCTGCAGCAGGCTTGTGCATATGTGTGCTTACAATGGCTGCAGCAGGCTGCGTGCGTTTTGTTCTATGGCCGCAACAGGCTACTTGTGTGACTAGTATGAATACAGCAGGCTGTGTGTATGTTATAAAGAGAGAGGCTCAAATTAAAGGGGTATTCTGGGCAACAGTAAAAGAAATCCAGTGCATTGTCACAGCTCAAGGTTCCCTTGCCGTGCTCCCAATCCTGTGATGCCACGGCCCCACATGGCCAATCAGTGAGTGAGGACTGGCTGAGCAGGGAGTTTCCATGGGGCAGCGATGATTCTGAAGCACAGACGCTGATAGAGAACTCATAAATTTGGGCCAATGGCTGGCTTCTTTATCACAGAGATCTGGCATTGTTGGCAGTTTTTCTTTGTGTATGGTGAATATTTAGTTAGAAACATAGATTGTCAGCAGCAGGATAAGACCACCTACCCCATCTAGTGTAGTTTTGAGTTGTTCAGGATGTGAAGACTGGCTGCATCCACTGCGCACACAGGAGAATCTGCTTTATATGTTTCCTTATTCACTTGGAAGTCACCCCTAAATCATGTAGGACATTAGGAAGAAGCTGCTGAGCCAGATCCACTTTACACCAGTATTATAAATAACTTCCCTGGTCTGCCATGGAACCTGAGGTACAATTTCTTATGGAAAAAAACGCCTTGATTCCTGTACTAAGAGAGCGAACTTTCTTTCTTCCTGGTCAGGATGCCGTGTGCTACTTTTTGTACTATTAACCTTAAAACTCTTAACAAATTCCTGCCCTATGAAAGGTTCAGGATGAAATCGATCTTCTTTCCCATTGCGAATCTGTAAAGATTGTTACATGGCTACCCTCAATCTCAAGGATGCGTATTATTGTATCCCTGTCTGTCCTGAACATCAGAAATTCCTGAGTTGGAGTTTCGATCTAAGAGGCCTATTCCACAGAGCGAATATCGCTCTGTGGAATAGAGAAAACTATGAGCCGATGATCGTGTCATCGGCTGATGGTTTATTTAGGCCCAAACTTAAAATCATCGGTCACCCACCGCGCATTGCTTCATGGAATAGCGGTGCGCGGCAGGCGGCCAACGATTTGAGAAGCAACATACATTACCTAGCAGGGCTTCTCCGCTCCATCTTCCTACCCGGGTCCTGCAGCGCACCATCAGCTTCGGTGCAGCCTGACTGAGCTGTCAGACCGCTCAGCCAATCACTGTCCGGGACCGCTGCGGCCAGCGATTGGCTGAGCGGTCTGACAGCTCAGTCAGGTCGCTCCGGAGTTGATGCTGCTCCGCAGGACCCGGGGAGGAAGACTGAGAGGAGAAGAAGCCCTGCTAGGTAATGTATGCTGCAAGGACATCGGTAACGATGTCCCTGTAGCCCTTGCTAACGATTGTCGTGCCGTGGAATAGGCCCAGTAAACGTTTACATCGTTGATCGGGCCCTGCTCGCCCGTGGAATAGGACCCTAAGGATCGCCTGGGCGGCTCCGCTCGGCCCCTTTCCCTCCTCCCCGCATGCTGTCTGTGCATGTAATAGCACAGGCAGCTAGCAGCTGTCTTAGAGAAGACAGAATAGGACATCTCCTGACCCAGCCTTCCTTCCTAAAGTGGTCCCTCTTTTTGCCCTAACCTGTCCAATGAGGGTGAAACTAGATTCCATTGTCTTGATGTTAGAAGACGTCTACGTCACAGAGCAGTGGAGACTCTCCAGCAACCTTCCTTTGCAGTTCCATGGCAGAAATAAGGGGAAAGCTGCATCTTCTAAGGTTATAGCTAGATGGATTAAGCAGACATTTTCCTCCTGTTACCGAGCGTGGTGGTCAGAGATCCCTTCAGGGTTTGGGGCACACTTTGCTCAAGATGTGGCCACTGATCACGTACAGAGAGCCTCAGTCTCTAAAACAAATCTGTAGGGCTGCTGCCTGGAGTTCCCCACATACATTCTTCAAGCTTCAGTTAAGGCCCTATTACACAAAACAATTATCGGCCGTCAGTGTCGGAGTGGGGTATCTGGGGCCCACCAGAGGAAATGATCCACAGAAAATATTACTGAATGTTTATTCGGTTTCTTTTGTTTTGTGCCCGCAAGGTCATCATGGAATGGAAGAGCTCAGATTTGCCATCCTTATCGCACTGGATACAATTAGTTAATAAATATGTTTCATTGTATCAGGCTCTGTATGAGAGCAGGAAGTGCCCCCAAAATTTAAAAAGATACTGGATATCTTTGGAAGTTACTAATGTGTAATACCTCTGTGATCACGTTGTAGGGCTACAATTTAATGGTCTGGTCCTTCGGGGAGAGGGGTGCCGTGTGTGTGTGTGTGTGTGTGTGTGTGTGTGTGTGTGTGTGTGTGTGTGTGTGTGTGTGCTGTGTCTGTTCCTCAGACTTGGCGTTTTCATCTCGACTTTTTCTCGATTTTTTTTCTCCTGAGGGCCGGTGCACTGTGTCCTGTTTAATTTCTTTGTTTGCTGGTTTTACATTCTTCACTGCTGTGTATCTATGTACTGGTGCCTTTATATGCCTGTGTTCACGCCTTGTACGTATTGTTTTATTGCAAAATGTTAAATAAATTCTTTAAAAAAAAAAGAAACAATGAGAAAAGACATGTGAATCAGTGCTTGTGCATGTTGTAAAGCTGGGGGCCCACCGGAGGGTCCTCTGGTGGGCCAGTCCGATACTGTCTGCCGTTACGGGCAATCATAGTCTTGTGTAAGGGTTCATTTACACCAGGGGTGGGGAACCTTTTCCATGTCGAGGGCCGGTCGGGCATTAATAAAATCATTCGAGGGCCGCATACCGTGCACGGCAGTTAGTAGCGGGGGTTTGCAGCACCCAGGACAAGGCATAGTATTGTTCCCCTAGTGCCCCTGCTATTGTAGTTAACCCCCAGTGATGCCCCTTGTAGTCTAGTTAACCCCCAAGTCATGTCCCTGGTAGCCTAGTTAACCCCCATCAGGCATGTCCCTGGTAGCCTAGTTATTCCCCCCCATCAGTCATGTCTCTGGTAGCCTAGTTGTCCCCCCCATCAGTCATGTCCCTGGTAGCCTAGTTATTCCCCCCCCATCAGTCATGTCTCTGGTAGCCTAGTTGTCTCCCCCATCAGTCATGTCCCTGGTGGCCTAGTTGTCCCCCCCCCCCATCAGTCATGTCTCTGGTAGCCTAGTTGTCCCCCCCATCAGTCATGTCCCTGGTAGCCTAGTTGTCCCCCCCCATCAGGCATGTCCCTGGTAGCCTAGGTATCCCCTTCCCCCCCCAATCAGGCATGTCCCTGGTGGCCTAGTTGTCCCGCCCCCCATCAGGCATGTCCATGGTAGCCTAGTTATTCCCCCCCCCCCCCCCCAATCAGGCATGTCCCTGGTAGCCTAGTTAACCCCCATCAGGCATGTCCCTGGTAGCCTAGTTGTCCCCCCCCCCCCCATCAGTTATGTCCCTGGTAGCCTAGTTATCCCCCCCCCCCCCATCAGTCATGTCTCTGGTAGCCTAGTTATTCCCCCCCCCCCATCAGGCATGTCCCTGGTAGCCTAGTTATTCCCCCCCCCCCCATCAGTCATGTCTCTGGTAGCCTAGTTATTCCCCCCCCCATCAGGCATGTCTCTGGTAGCCTAGTTATTCCCCCCCCATCAGTCATGTCCCTGGTAGCCTAGTTGTCCCCCCCATCAGTCATGTCCCTTGTAGCCTTTTTGTCCCCCCCCATCAGTCATGTCTCTGGTAGCCTAGTTGTCCCCCCCCATCAGTCATGTCCCTGGTAGCCTAGGTTTCCCCCCCCCCCCATCAGTCATGTCCCTGGTAGCCTTGTTGTCCCCCCCCCCCCCCCCCCCATCAGTCATGTCCCTGGTAGCCTAGTTGCCCCCCCCCCCCATCAGTCATGTCCCTGGTCGCCTAGTTGCCCCCCCCCCCATCAGTCATGTCCCTGGTAGCCTAGTTGTCCCCCCATCAGTCATGTCCCTGGTAGCCTAGTTGTCCCCCCCATCAGTCATGTCCCTGGGATCCTAGTTAACCCCCAAATAAAAAAATAAACATCCCACTCACCTTACCTCCGCTCCCACGCAGTCCAGGTCCTCTTCTCTCCCAGGTCCTCTGTGCCGGTCTTCTCCTGCAGGCGGCGCGCGATGAAATGACGTCATCGCGCGCGGCCCGCAAGAGACTAAAGACACGCGCCGCTCTGCTGGGGAAGAAGCCGGCACAGACAGCATCCTCCGGTGTCCGGCAGCTGTCGCAGACACCGGAGGATGCGGTGTATGACGGCTTCTTCCCCAGCAGAGCGGCGAGCATCACAGGGGAGCTGCGGGCCGCGGGCCGCATCGGGAGGTCTCAGGGGCCGGATGCGGCCCGCGGGCCGGAGGTTCCCCACCCCTGATTTACACAGAAAGATTATCTGACAGATTATCTGCCAAAGAGTTGAACCCAACGCCAGTAATGGATTTGAAAAGAGGAGAAATCTCAGGCTTTCCTTTATGACAAGATCTCTGTTTATAGTCTGTTTCTGGCTTTGGCTTCAAATCTTTGGCAGATAATCTGTCAGATAATCTTTCTGCGTAAATGGACCCTAATAGAAGACAACCATCAGCCGACATGAACATGACGTCTGTTGTAGTCTTTAAACATGTTGAAAGACAAACTGCTATGATAGCATCGATCTCCTGCCGTTGCTCCGCGGAATAGGAGCAGCGGCAGCAGATCGCTGCTATCTTCTATGGGCTGCCCGGACGCTCTAGCGATCACTGGAGCTGCCTCTATGTGCCCCCCCCCCCCCGGTTCTTACCTGCTCGCTGCTGACACATGTAATAGCGCCGGCAGCGAGCGGGGAACGAGGAGTAGGTGAGTGCTGACAGCTTGCTTAGAGGCTTTACCTACCCAGGAAGATGTACCTTTGGCAGGATAGTGTTACTAGCAGTGGTTCTTCAATATTTGTTTTTCCTTGAAGCCCATGACGTCTTGCCAAATACCCACCCACATAGCCATGTGTTTGTTTTTGTGCGTGTATTTAGATATAGTTATACATATTGCTCAAAAAATAAAGGGAACACTCAAACACATTCTAAATCTGAATAAAATATCCACTTTTTGGTTTTGGTCACTTTGAATGTTAGTGGTGCTTTCACACTCATAACATGAGACACTCTACAACCCACACAAGTGGCTCAGGTAGTGCGGCTAATCCAGGATGGCACATCAATGCGAGCTGTGGCAAGAAGGTTTGCTGTGTCTGTCAGCATAGTGTCCAGAGGCTGGAGGCGCTAGCAGGAGACAGGGTATCAGGGCCCCACGTCCACAGATGGGAGTTGTGCTCACAGCCCGTGCAGGATGCTTGGCATTTGCCAGAGAACGCCAAATTTGCCACTAACGTCCTGTGCTCTTTACAGATGAAAGCAGGTTCACACTGAGCACATGTGACAGAATCTGGAAATGCAGTGGAGAGCGATCTGCATCCTTTAGCATGACCAGTTTGACAGCAGGTCAGTAATGGTATAGGGGTGGCATTTCTTTGGAGGGCCACACAGCTCGCCAGAGGAAGCCTGACTGCCATTAGGTACAGAGATGAGATTCTCAGACCCCTTGTGAGACCATATGTTGGTGCTCTTGGCCCTGGGTTCTTCCTAATGCAGGACAATGCTAGACCTCATGTGGCTGGAGTGTGTCAGCAGTTCCTGCAAGATGAAGGCATTGAAGCTATGGACTGGCCCGTCCATTCCCCAGACCTGAATCCGGTTGAGCACATCTGGGACATCATGCCTTGCTCAATCCACCGTCACGTTGCATTACAGACTGTCCAAGAGTTTCCGGATGCTTTAGTCTAGCTCTGGGAGGGGATCCCTCAGGAGACCATCCGCAACCTCATCAGGAGCATGCCCAGGCGTTGTAGGGAGGTCATACAGGCATGTGGAGGCCACACACAATACTCACGGGCGGACGGGCACCGGAGCGCCGCGATGCGGGACCCGCCGCTGGAACTGGGGAGCTGAGTGGACGTGTTTTCCCTCAGCCACCTCCTCCCCGGTCCCAGCTAAAAAGTGCGCCAGCCCCGCCCCCCGCTGGAGTACCCCCTTAAGGACATTACATCAAAGTTGGATCAGCCTGTAGTGTGTTTCTCAACTTTAATTTTGTAAGTGACTCCAAATCCAGGCCTCCATTGGTTAATAGATTTAATTTCCATTGATTTTTGTGATAAAATATATATTTTTCTTGTTTTTTTTTTTTTTCTCAGCACATTGAGCTACAGAACAAAGTATTCAATGTGAATATTTCATTCAGATCTAGGATGTGTTATTTGAGTGTTCCCTTAATTTTTTTTGAGCAGTGTATATACCAAGTGGACAGTTTGATTTCACAGATGTTTGATGTACTTTGAGTTATATTGTGTTAAGTGTTCCCTTTTATGTTTTGGAGCAGTGTGTGTGTGTATATATAGATAGATAGATAGAGATATATATATATAGATAGATAGATAAGATAGAGAGAGAGATATAGAGAGGTAGATATCGTATAGTGGAGCCTTGGATTACGAGCATAATTCGTTCCGGGACCGTGCTTGTAATCCAAATCACTCTTAAGCCAAAGCAAATTTTCCTATAAGGAATCATTGAAATGCAGACAATTGGTTCCACACCCCAAAAATAATGATTATTTAATTCTGAATAACAGGTAAAACAAACGAAACAAACATTTAGAAAGCTGGATATGTTGTATAAATTACTGTAGAGTATAGCAATCATATGTGGTGTATTATGTTTGTACAGGCACATTATAGCAGCAGCGTGTATATCTGAGTGTGAGTGCAGGTGGATTACAGCAGGAATGGAGAGGATGGGAAACAAGGGCTGACAGACTGCAGGGAGCATGAAGGTATAAGCAGGGCAGATGTGGGCACAGTATAGCAGCACTCTGTCCAGAAGCTATGAAGAGATTACCTCCCCAGTCCTGTCCCCTGATGCAAGCCCCAGCCTGAAGTGGATCTGCTATAATTTGTAAGGTGAGGGAGACTTCTGGGTCAGAGTACAGTGCTGTAGACCCCGCTATGCAGGCATTGCTCTCCCCGACTTTCCCTCCCACCCAGCACAGGGGGCTCAATTTTGAAAAACTGAGCTCTTCTTGCAAAACGCTCTCAATTCTCTTAAGTTACTCTTAAACCAAGGTACCACTCATAAATATAAATAAATATATATATATATATATATATATATATATATATATATATATATATATAAATTTCTATCGTTATTCCTACATTCTTAAGGTATTATATGGATTATTCTCCTTATTTGTAAAATATATGACAGAAAAAATATACATAAAAAGATGAGACCATTAAAAACAGCAAATTGATTAAAGCCCCTGATTTGTTTCGTAGAAAAGAAAAAAGTGTTTAATGGAAAACCCAGTAATTTCTTTTGGTAGTTTCTGCCTAGTCATCTTTTACTTATTGAAATCTTAAAGGGGTAACCTGCGATTTATTTATTTTTCTATTTTAATTTACTGTTTTAAAATCTCCAGTCTTTCAGCTGCTGTATGTCCTGAAGGAAGTGGTGTATTCTTTCCTGACAAAGTGCTCTCTGCTGCCACCTCTATCCGTGACAGTAACTGTCCAGAGTAGCGGCAAATACCCATAGAAAACTTCTGCTTTGGGGAGGTTTTTTTTTTTTTTTTTTTTTTTTTTTTTTTTTTTGAAAGACGACGGAAACAATACAAATCAGTCATATGAGGAATACAGATAGTCAATGTTACACTGCAACTCCCTGTCACTGATCAGCATATCTTGGCGGAATGCCATCACCTTATGAAATGGGAATCTGCCTTTTAATGATCAATGATGCAGCTATGTTGGGGTCGTCTTCTGTGCATGGGTAGTTAGGGGGGGGGGGCAAACTGTCTGCTTAAATAAGTTACAAAACAAAGAACTTTAGCTTTTTTTTTTTTTCTTAGGTGACATTGGAAATTACTACTATGGACAAGGGCACCCCATGAAGCCTCATCGGATACGAATGACTCACAACTTGCTTCTGAACTATGGACTTTACAGAAAGATGGAAATCTATGTGAGTCTTTGAAAATATCATGTATTACATTGTATTGTAAGGATAGTTTTGAGACTATTTTCTATTAGAAAATATGCTTAGGATGTAGTAAAAAAAAAAGTTTGTGTCCTCCCCAGTCCCCATCCAAAAGAACAGAGGTTAAAAAGCCCCTTCCCAAATACTTAAGTAATGTTCTTCCTGTCCCTGTGGGACCCAATTCCCAATCTCTACCTGGTGTGTGTGGTTTGCCTGTAATTGATTGGGTAATTTGGTCTCTATGAATCCTCCATGACAGCGCGGATATTCCTTCTCTTGCATTTATAATACACTGCTGTACAGTGTGAGGAGGGGCTTTTTAACATTTTGTGGTGCTGTTATCCTAGAATCTGAATTACCAGTAAAAAGTGATAATTTTTTATAAATTTTCTTCTTTTTTTTTTTTTTTTTTTTTTTTGCTAGTTTTACAAAAAAATTTAACGAACTATATACTACATACTAATGCACAGAATTGACATGTCACGTCATATGTCACTCTGTCAACTCTTTACAAGTGAATTTCTTCTGCTGCTTTTACACGGAACGATTATCGTTTGAATTTTCGCATAAACGATCGCATTTGAGCGATAATCGTAGCGTGTAAACACAGCAAATGATCAAACGACGAGCGAGAAATCGTTCATTTTGATCTTTTAACATGTTCTTAAATCGTCGTTCGCTAAAAATTCGCAGCTCGCTTAGTGTAAAGTCTTTCACCGAATTACCCTATGTAAAAGATGGCTTTAGGCGATCTTTAAAACAATCGCAGTAACGATTTTTCTTATGAATTTTCAAACCATTTTTCTAACGATTTATTCGTCTAAACGCTGATCGTTATAGAAACCAAATCATTGCTTCAAAATCGTTAAACGATCGATTGGGTGAATTATCGCTCCGTGTAAACGCAGTATTATGTTCCTCAATAAACAAGGTGTCATGTGGCTTTCTCAGTGGAAGTTGTGACTAGATGGGGATAAGAAAAAAAAAACTACTAGTGTCTGATATTATTCTATCTGCACTGACATTTGAAGACTGTGAGGATGCAACTCTTAGACAAGAAGGTGGTAACGGAACGTGGTAATCACAGCACAGTGTAGAGTTACAAGGAGATGCAATGTCGCTGATATTTTATTCCGCATCATTAAGGTTGGGTTTACCTTGCATTTTTTTCATCCGCTTCACTCTATATGTTTTTAAACTTTTAACTTTAAATATACAGAAAAACATGGTAAAAAAAGCATCCTTTTCAATTGTTTTTCTTTTTTTTTTTCCCCTAATAATACAAGTCAATGGAAAACTGATACCTGACAGATGGCATACAACTACATCCATTTTTTTTTTTTTTTTTTCCATTTAAATGTATACATAAAACGGACAGCAAAAATGCAGTGTGAACCTAGCCTTACTTAAATAAGCAAGTCCCTGATTATTGTAATGTAACATGTGTATATGTTGTTTAACTGTTTAACATGTTTTACTTTTTTCTTAGCGCCCTCACAAGGCAACAGCTGAAGAGATGACTAAATATCACAGTGATGAATACATAAAATTTTTGCGATCGATAAGACCCGACAACATGTCTGAGTACAGTAAACAAATGCAGAGATGTAAGTCATCTATTTACCTTCTCCTATTTCTCTACTATAAGGGGCCATTTCACGTCTGCAGAATACTGTCCAACATGTCACTAGAATAGAATTTTTGGAGCTCGCTGCGCCATAATAAATTCTGATGCCAGGTGGTCCAGTCTGTAGAATACCGTCCATGCTAGAACAGTATTATGCGGACATGTGACTGGCCCCTTACCCTGTGAAGTTAGAAATATTGTGGGAATCTCAAACTAGTGAAAATTTGTTGCAACAACATTATCCCTGTTGATTGTAGTAAACTCTCAGGGCTGAGTAGGGCTTGTCTTGTCCTGGTTGTAAAAAAGATTGTTCGCTTGACAGGGAGAAGCATCTCATTTATATGGTATCATGTACAATTGGACTTGAGTCTCTTTGGGCCATGACACTGTGGAACTGAATGTAACCTATATTATTGTGTGTTATTCAGTCAATGTAGGAGAGGACTGTCCTGTATTTGATGGCCTGTTTGAATTTTGTCAGCTGTCTACTGGAGGATCTGTTGGTAAGTGTGCTGCTTGTTGTTGTTGCTGTTATTACATTATTAAATTATTTATAAACTTATAAATATTTAGTTTATCAAATGTATTTATAGCTATTGATTTAATTTATATAATAAATAATTCATTTAATATATATATGTATACATATAAAGGTGTGTGTGTGTGTGTATAATATATATATATATATATATATATATATATATATATATATATATATATATTAATTTTTTTTTTTTTATTTATTTATTTATTTACTATATATAATTTCTTTTTTTCTAAATAAAATAAACATATATATGTTAGTCCCTAACTGAAAACCTGACTAATAACCTATAGTAAGCTTTCAAGACTACCTAGACTCCGCCGTGTCTAATGCACAGGCTCAGGTAGCTTTTTGCCATTTGCCATCTTTTCAATTAGCCACAAAAAGGCATCAACAACTGAGAACCTTCACATTTTATCTACAGCTATACAATGTTTGGTCATGTGCGGTTTGAAGGCAGATTTTGCTGACCAGTACTCGTTTTTTGTCGCCAAACACTGATGCATGTAAATGGCCCTTACTGCTTTAAAAATGATTTGATGTGTAGATTTATTATTATTTCTATGATTCCAATCCCCCCCCCGGTTAATGCTCCTTTTTATTTTTTAGCTGGAGCAGTGAAACTGAATCGTCAGCAGACAGACATGGCCGTAAACTGGGCAGGAGGGTTACACCATGCTAAGAAATCTGAAGCGTCTGGGTTCTGTTACGTCAATGATATTGTTCTTGCCATTCTGGAGTTACTAAAGTGAGTTTGTACTCCTTTTTTTTTTTTTTTTGTGTGTGTGTCTTGGTCTATGTATTCGTTCTGCAATTGCATCAGCAAAATTGGTTCTCTGCCTAAGGCAGACTCTAGATTCAGATCACTGTTCCGACAGGATGGAGGTAAGTAGTATTCCTCCATCTGTTCGGAATGCTGTGGAGGTGCCGATCAGTTTTCCTATCAGTCACTGACAGGTACCGCTCCGCTCAATGACTCCCTTAAATGCTACAATCGCTACAGATTGCAGCGTTTAAGCAGTTAATGACTGGCAGCAGTGCAACACGGTTGTGTGCGTGTGCAGCACAGCGCCTGTTAAAACTCTTTTACATCAGGAACGTATATATACTGCATGGGGCATCGGTTGTAAAAATGTATATCGGCGTATGACAGAGATAAAGGGGTAAGATGGCTATTCTGGCCATGTCAAATGGCCTTGGTGTTTTCAAAATAAAAAAATAAAAAAAAAGCTTACTGCTCCGAACCCCTGTAGCTGATATTTTAACTGGTTGTAAGACAGGGGTCTCAAACTCAATTTACCCGGGGGCCGCTGGAGGTAGAGTCTGGGTGAGGCTGGGCCGCATCAGGGTTTCCACAAGAAAAGCTCTTACAAAAACATTCCAATGTCATCAAATGTAATTATTATTCATATTCAAATGTCTGTATTGACAGTTCCTTAACATTTAACTTTCTGAACATGAAAGTTACATCAGGTGACTCACAGGGGACGTCTTCATTGATCGGAGTTCTTCCCTTTTTATCATCTTCTCCTTCTGTCCTCGGCCATTGTGAGAACTTCTTTGAGCCGCGAATCCACGGAATCTACCAGAGAAACATATTAGGCTCCTCACACTGGCACCATCCTCATCTCTCTACTAACTGCACATCTGTATTGTCCCATTTACACCCTCGTTTAGTGGGTAGCCTGACTCTATGTGACCCCCCTTATAGTATATGCCTCCCTCTGTGTAAAGATGGCCCCTTGCTCAGTCTTCCATATAGATGGCCCCATGTGCATCTCCTTGGGAGCCCCTCTCTGTGTAGTTCCCCTATAGTAGATGCCCCCCATGTAGTCCCCTCCTTATCTTCCCCCCCATATAGATGCCTCTTTTATGTTGCCCCCTTATCTCCCCCATATAGAAGCCTCCTTTATGTTGCCCCCTTATCCCCCCCATATAGATGCCTCCTTTATGTTGTCCCCCTTATCCCCCCCATATAGATGCCTCCTTTATGTTGCCCCCCTTATCTCCCCCCCCATATAGATGCCTCCTTTATGCTGCCCCCCTTATCTCCCCCCCATATAGATGCCTCCTTTATGTTGCCCACCTTATCTCCCCCCCATATAGATGCCTCCTTTATGTTGCCCCCCTTATCTCCCCCCCACATAGATGCCTCCTTTATGTTGCCTCCCTTATCTCCCCCCATATAGATGCCTCTTTTATGTTGCCCCCTTATCTCCCCCCATATAGATGCCTCCTTTATGTTGCCCCCTTATCTCCCCCCCACATTGATGCCTCCTTTATGTTGCCCCCTTATCTCCCCCCCATATAGATGTCTCTTTTATGTTGCCCCCTTCTTAACTTTTCCCCCATATAGATGCCTCCCTTATCTTTCCCCCCAAATAAATGCCCCCCCTCTTTGTAGATGTTGTCCCCATATCTTGTCCCTCGCAAAGTAGATAAAGAACAAAATAAAAAAAACAACTCACCTAACACATCGATCCCCCGTCGCAGCTCCCTTCTTATGGACTGACCCCCGGCTGATGCTGCCTCCCTGGGGGTGTCCCCGGGATTCCCGGACAGCACGCGCACCAGGGAGCTATGTGCGCCAGGCTGTTACTTCCGGGTCAGCGCTCCCTGACCCGGAAGCAACAGCTGCTGCGCACACAGCTCCCTGGTGCGCGTGCTGTCCGGGAATCCCGGGGACACCCCCAGGGAGGCAGCATCAGCCCGGGGCCGTCCAACACAGACTCTTGTGACCGCAAGCAAAACACTGCTTGCGGTCACAAGATCGATCAATGGGCCAGGCGGCGGAGGGGGGCCGCCGGGCAGTAAAGTGGTGGGGGCCGCAAACTTGTGTCCCGCGGGCCGCAGTTGGCCCGCGGGCCGCGAGTTTGAGACCCCTGTTGTAAGATAAGGAAAGAAACTAGATTGGTTTTTAAGATTCCAAGTCCCTTTAATGCCTCCAGATCAAGTGGGAAAATAGCTGATGTGCAAATAGCCAAAAAGTTCTGCTTTAAGGTTTTAGTTCTTTCATTGGTCCTGCATTGCCATTGTTTGTATGGGATGGTTGGGGTTTCTCCTTAGGTTCTGTAGGTGCTTTTTTGTAAAGTGATCCTTGCTGTATTGCTGTCTCATGAGGACTCAAATATGGTTTTCTTCTTTAGGTACCACCAAAGAGTGTTGTATATTGATATTGATATCCATCATGGTGATGGTGTTGAAGAGGCTTTTTATACCACTGACCGTGTCATGACTGTTTCTTTCCATAAATATGGGGAATATTTCCCAGGCACTGGAGATCTCAGAGTACGTATCACAGCTCCTGCGTTTTTTGCTTTTCCAGAGGGGGTTCTGTTATTTTTGACTGCAAAAGTAGCATGGTGTGCAGTCCTGTTTCCTATCACATACTGGATTACCAAATGGCAGGGACTAATCGTATTGTTAACCTTGAGAACATATAACACATTGAGAAACAACCATGGAACTTGTATGTCAAGAAAATCCTAATTAAAACGTAACCTTTATTAAAGTCGCAATAAAAAGATATAAAAACCCTATAATAAAAAAAACTATTTCTGTTGTAATAGTGTTTACATGTCATTTTTTTATGGATTTCATAAAGGTTAAGTTGTAGTTGGGATTCTCTAGGGATACTTTTCGGTCTATCGCAGTTCCAGTATATTTGTAAGTAAATGATCTGTTAGTATTTGTCGGGATTCATTTGGCTTGTCAGGGCTGTGATTTAAAATTAATTTGAAAACATTTATTTTAGTGCTTTGCAAAAGATTTATTAAAAAAAAGTGCATTTAGGGCTGTCTTGAGCAGGTGGTAATCTGGGTAAACACTCAGTATAAATTATATATAAAATGTATTTCCATGTCATCCAACATAGTTAGGTCAAGTTAAAGCCACTCTGTACCCACAATCTGACCCCCCCCCCCCCAAACCACTTGTACCTTTGGATAGCTGCTTTTAATCCAATATCTGTCCTGGGGTCCGATCGGCAGGTGATGCAGTTATTGTCCTAAAAAAAAACTTTGAAACATGCAGCCCTGTGTCAAATCGGCGTTGCCTAGAGTGTCCATGCCCTAGGATTGCGACACCCCTCCGTCCCTCCTCCCCGTCCTCCTCATCATTAGGAATACCCCTAGAACAATTTCTCCTATTCATTACCTGTCTGAACACTGCACAGGTACCTTAACCATCCAGCAAAATGAAGTGTAGTTTTGTAACAGCTGGAGGGCCTGAGTTTGACACGTCTGATATAGATTATGGGCAAAACAGCCGTATGGTGTGAATAGAGTATGGGCTAACCAACACTACGAAGTATATGAGGGTGTAATTGGGGACTGCAGTAATAATAATATATAATAATATAATAGGATAATAAATATCTCAGGCTGATATTAGAAACTACAGATGGTATAAACACTGGATGAATGGTGGATTCTAGATTCTGGGCTAAAAGGTCACAGTATGAAGTACAATTAGCTTCATATGTAGGGAAATCGAAAACACTAGGGGAGACTAGGCATGGGTACACTTAAAGGGGTTATCCAGCGCTACAAAAACATGGCCACTTTCTTCCAGAGACAGCCTCACTCTTGTCTCCAGCTTGGGCGGGGTTTTGCTGCTCGGTTTCATTGAAGTGAATGAAGTTTAATTGCAAACCGCACTTCAACTGGAGACGAGAGTCGTGTTGTCTCTGAAAGAAAGTGGCCATGTTTTTGTAGCACTGGATAATCCCTTTGAGTGTTGACTGTGGACTATATCAAGGAAGTGGATAGACTAGCGGCACCTAATTGGCCCATTTCACGTGGACCTCAGTGCAAGCCTCTGCGGTAATGGGATCTATATTTATAGAGATATAGGGGGGTAATTTATCATTCACCAGCCTGGTGCACCTCATGGAGAAGGCGCAGATTTTTGCCTTTTCCCCAACATATGGCCCTGCTTACTAAATGGTGAGTGTGTGTGTGTGGGGGGGGGGCGGAGAGGAAGTGTGGCCTGATTTATCATCATTTACATCTTCTATTAGGAGTAAATTTTGCTGGAAATCTACAACTGCTGTGGCAGGTGCGGATTCGCCAGATCTACTAAGGGGTGTATGCCAGCTGTGCATGGGGACGGGGCTTTATTTCAGACCAGCATACAGGTACACCTGTCTTGGTAAATTCACCCCCCATAGTGTATGTATTCTAATATGTTTAATATAGCTATATAGTTACGAGCCAGACCACTGCTTTTAGAGCAGAGTGGTGGTCGGTAACCTAGACAACAATTTGTCAAGAATAGGAGGGAAAGAGCAGCCTATGAGGAGAAGGAAGCAAGTTTGCAGAAATCAATAGTACAGACAAATTTAAAAAACTTTGTAATTGGGTTTATTAGCCGTAAAAATGCATTTTTATCATGAAAAAGCAGTTTGAAGCTCTCCCCCCCCCCCCTCCCCTGACCCCCCCCCCCCCCCTTTATGGTTTTCTATGGAGAGGGGAGAGGTGGAGAGAGATGAGGCACCAGAACAGGACAACAAAGAGTTAATTTACAGCTACATCACCAGGCTATCTCCTCTGAAGTCAGCACTGGCCTCTTTGACCTCTGAATACCGGCTTTCACACAGCTCCCACTGTATAATCCTTTGTTCTCTGCTGGCAACTAATCTCATTCCTCACCCCTCCCCTCTCCATAGGTTAGACAGGGCATGACTGATGTAAACCAGTCGAGATTTCCTGATAATGAGCAGTGAATGAGAGAGAGGAGTCTTTTTGAATGCAGATAAAGGCATATTTGCCTAATAAACCCAATTACAAAGCTTCTTAAAATCGCTTGTACATTTCTGCAAAAAATAAAATAAAATGACAGTGACACTTTAACTTGAGGAATTGTACACATATAATTATATTAGCGGAGATGGGAAAGTTCTGAAATTAACTTGGGGTGAAAGTAAAGTTTTGCTGTGATTCCGTGTCTGTTGGCTTTTATTATTCTGATATGTGTTTTTAGGATATCGGCGCTGGTAAAGGAAAGTATTATGCTGTCAATTTCCCAATGAGGGATGGGATCGATGATGAATCTTATGGACAGATATTCAAACCAGTGAGTATAACACATACTGACTGATCTTCATATTGCATCACTACGTGTGTGACACATGCTAGTAACATTTATATGGTCATTTCTGCAATGTAGATCATATCAAAAGTGATGGAAATGTACCAGCCCAGCGCTGTAGTCTTACAATGTGGAGCCGACTCATTGTCTGGGGATCGCCTTGGATGTTTCAATTTGACAGTGAAAGGTAATAATAGACGCTTGAATTGTTTGTGGAGAGTTTGCCGATTGTGTGGTCACTGCAGTGATGCTGCTCCACAGGTCAGGATAACATGACATTATTGAGAGTGAGCGGTGTGTCTCCATGCTGAACTGTGGACGGCATTATGACAGTGACCCTTTAAGGCTGTCCAGTGTGTTTTTATAGTCCTCTTAACAAAAGATTCTGCTTTAAGAATGAACAGTTGTTTTTGTTTGTTTTTTTAACTTTCCCTAAATGGAAAACTATTTTTATTACTTTTAAAGTTTATACAAATTTCTTTTTAGTTTAAAGTGTCAATGTAGTTTAAATTTTTTTTGCAAAAAATCAATAGTACAGGCGGTTTTAAGAAACTTGTAATTGGATTTATTAGCCGAAAAATGCATTTTTATAATGAAAAAGCAGTTTGAAGCTCTCCCTCCTGTCTTCATGGTTTTCTATGGAGAGGGGAGGGGTGGAGGGAGATGAGTCACCAAAACAGGACAACAAAGAGTTAATTTACAGCTACATCACCAGGCTATCTTCTCTGAAGTCAGCTCTGACCTCTGAATACTGGCTTTCACACAGCTCCCACTGTGTAATCCTTTGTTCTCTCCTGGCGACTAATCTCATCCCTCCCCTCTCCATGGCTCACATAGGGCTCGACTGATATAAAAGAGTCGATTTCCTGATAATGAGCAGTGGATGAGAGAGAGTGGGGAGGGGGAACCTGGGGAAAGTCTTTTTGAATGCAGATAATGGCATATCTGCCTAATAAACCCATTACAAAGTTTCTTAAAATCGCCTGGACTATTGATTTCTGCAACAACAACAAAAAAACACAACAAACCAACCGACAGTGACACAGCATTCTGTAATATGTTTCGGTCAGGGATCAGTCACATCATGCGTTGTATTTATACTGCAGGTGAAAGTAAACCAGATCAAAAGACTACAGACAGTGATTTTCTTATCCTTAGGCATGTGTTTTACAGGAGATCGGTGCTCGTTTGCTTTACCTTTACACGGCACAACAAATTGAGCAACCAGGCTGTGTGAACGATCCTTGCATCATTCGTGCAGCCATGGAAACTGACAGCACAGATTTGTATTGATCTGTGGTGTCTGTTTCTAGATCACCAGCAGTGCATACTTACCTAGTGTGCTTCTGTGTGATCCGGCTCTCTGACCCTACCTCCTCCTGCTGTCAGTCATTCTGAAAAAGGAGGTGGCTTGAAGAGAGGGCAGGGTGGGTCAAAAGGATGCCAGATCACACAGCAGAGCACTAGGTAAGTGTATGTACTGCTGGTGATCTGGAAACTGACAGCACGGATATATGCATATCCGTGATGTCAGTTTACCTTCGCCATTGTCCACGCATCATCTGTTCACACTGGAATATATGTGGCAGATAGCAATAAATTTTACTGCAATCCAAAAGATGCGCCAAGGGTCAGGTGTTCCTTCCATCCTTGTCTGAACTGTGTCTATTGAACTGCCGATTATCAGCCAATGAGACACTAAGCGGCCCATGTAAAAGCTTCTTAAGTCGCTTCTAGACTCCCCTGGTGGTTTATTTCCCTTCAAGAATTGTAAGCCCTTTGGTCCCACAACGATAGACCTCTCAGTCAGCCAGCACCCTGCTTCTGGAGAGATCTCTGGCTTGGCATACATTCCCAGTTATGTTTCAAGACTCCTGACCTTAAAGGAAATCTGTCAGCTGCAATTCACATTCCAAACTGACACTGTGAGATCAAAGAGACACATGGTACCTTTTATATATCTGTCTGTGCTCCCAGAATGTAAAAAAAAATGCTTTTTTTCTATAGAATGAAGGGTCAGAGGCTTTCCAGAACTCCTGGAGTGCAGCAACGTGTAACACCTCCTTACTCTTCCCTCCCATACCCGACCCTGCTTGGGACTCCACTTCCAGGTGTCAATCAAGCAAAGAGCAGGGGAGAGAGGAGACATTGCAGCAGGCAGCAGATCAGGAGCTTGGGAAAGCCTCTTTGACTGTTTGTACCAGAGAATAAAAGATTTTTTTTTTTTTTTTTACATTCTGGAAGCACAGAGAGGTACCAGGTGTCTCCTTCACAGTATCAGCAGTTTAAAAAAGACTGACAGCTGACAAAGTGGTTGCAGGACCTGGCGGTCAGTAGATGACAGCCACTTGGCAGTATCTGTAATATGCACCTTTTTGTTTTAGATGCCCTAAAAATCTTTATTCAACCATGTATCACTTTATTGGAAGTTTTTTTGCTCCCTCCATTGGAAGTGTATTTAAAAAATCATAAGTGATAATAAAAACCTTGATTTCCTCAGGTCATGCAAAATGTGTTGAAGTTGTAAAGACTTTCAATTTGCCTCTGCTGATGCTTGGTGGAGGCGGGTACACTATCCGCAATGTTGCACGCTGCTGGACGTATGAGACTGCTGTTGCACTTGATTGTGAAATTCCCAATGGTAAGTCAATGTAATAAATTATTACAGCATATGAAACCAACCAATCCATCTTACTTAACATGCTGTGTGCTGGACCATCCAAAAGGAATGATTCTCTAATGTTAAATAAAGTACCTGTCACAGTGAGGGCTTACTTCTCCATGCAGATGCAGCTGCTGACGGTAGTCTGGGTTGCTGTGGAAATGCCCTAATCAATACTGAGTTCCGTTTACTACCCCTAAAAGGCTGGGTTCACACTACGTTTTTGCAATCCACTTTTTTCATCCGTTTTTTTTTGTGAAAAACCGCATCTGTTTTTTCCATCCTTTTTTCATCTGAACCCAGCCTAAGGAAGTATTTTTCTCACTGTGACAGGTACGCTGTGTTTAACAACTGAGGCATTTTTGATGGTCCAGCACACAGTATGTCATATGTGAGCTGGATGGATATTAAGAAGTTAGAAGGGTACTCCAAAGAAGTAAAAAAAAAAAGTTAGTTTGTAACCCCTTAGCGACTGAACATCTAAAAATGTCAGGCCTTTTAAAGGTTCTCGCTGTAATAATTAGCAAAAAGGACTACAACACTTTAGGCCTATTCATTAAGTGGCATCTTTTAGAGTGGATCCTCCTGATCATGTAATGATGAATGGGGTATGGTTTGGTTTAAAGGGATACGGCCACCCTCCCCCTTAGGCCTAATTCACATATTCGTTGTTCTGTCCGCAATTCCGGGCACCCAATTGCGGACAGAACATGAAACCAATGTTTTCCTGTGGCCCCGTTCACACGTCCGTACATGTATACGGGGGCCGCGATTCGTGCCGCAAAAAAACAGACATGTTGGAATGAGGACCGTTTTCTTGCTGCACGGATAGCACTATGGATGCACATTCGGTAGTGCGGTCTGCGGCCACAGACTGCACTACGGGTGTGTGAATGTGGCCTAACTCTTGCATCATTTAATTGGTTAGCTGTGCCAACTGGACGGGACTTCACAGCAGTTGGGCCCCATCTCCCAGCTGGAGTGATGGCCCATCTGCTATGAAGCCCCGCTTAGGTGTCACTGCTCTAAAATCACTTCATTTATTCAGTGGACAAAGTTTTATACAGATATGTATCAAATGTTTAGCATCTAAGCTTGTGGATGGGAAGGGGGGACAATATCACTTTAAATGTAAAAATTGTTACTCATCATATGTTTTGTCTGTGGTGTTAAAAAGACAGTTTTCCAAGCTAAAGATATCAGTTATCCTTAAGACATTCTGCTGGTGCTAAATATTACTATAGTTCAAGGAATGGGCAACAGTCTCCCTGGTTACACTGGCTTAAAGGGGTTCTCCAGCGAAAAGTTTTTCCCAGTAAATGAAACACATTACAAAGTTATATAACGTTGTAATATGCTTCAATCACCTATCTGCCCCCTTCCCTATCTTTTCCCCCTCAACCTCCCCTCCAGGAAGGGAAGTAAACTAATTCTTACCTAATGACTGTTGACCACAGGCTGTTCTGTGGAAGCCATTTTATGACAATTACATCATCTGCGTAGGCACAGCTTCCTGGTTTGGGGTTTCCCATGATGCACTTTGTCTCCTGTGATGTCTAACTGACTCTGTAAAACTGTTAGATGGCTTACATCTTGCTCAGCCAATCAGAGCTTGGCAACCTGAGTCATCTGACAAAGGGAGGCTGGCCCAACAGGGCTTAGACCCGCCTCCGTCTTGATGATGTCATTGTCACAAAATGGCTGCCACAGAAAAGCCTGGGGTCAACAGTCAACTTTGTAATGTGTTTCAATTACTGGGAAAATGCTTTTCGCTGGAGTACCCCTTTGCAGGTCTATCCCCCCCCCCCCCATAGTGTTTTTATGTGCCATCCTAACTTAAAGACATAGTGCTGCGATTGTCTTTTTTCTGCTTAATTAACTCACATTACAAAGTTATATAACTTTGTAATGTGTGTAAATAAGCTGTCTGGCCCCAGGCCGCCCACTATGCATATTCATGTACGCATAGTTAGCGGCACAGGAGGGGGTAGGCCGAGCTGGTGCTCCAGGCCGACGTGCGATGCCCCGGATTAGCATAGAAGCAATTAGGGAATTTCTACAGAATGCCGAGGAGAAGAGAAAAATGATTAACAGTCCTGCAGTTATAAGGGGAAGGGCTTCTTTGGGTATGTCAGGAGGTTCATTGTACAGAACCTGCTGATAGTGCCGCTTTAAAGGGGTTGATGGCAGACAACAGTGCGGTTGCTGCTGTCTGTCATTATTTCTGGCTCCTATTAATGTGTGCGGGGCTGCTCACACTGAAGCATCCCCGAATACATTAAAACCCTTCTATGCCAGGAACGTTTAGAGTTTCTAACTGGTCAGGGCATCAATGGTTAACATTTTTATATATGTATTGCTGACATGAAGGGGTTAAAGTGTCACTGTCGTGAATTTTTTTTTTCTTTTTTTTTTTTTGCAGAAATCAATAGTCCAGGCGATTTTAAGAAACTTTGTAATTAGGTTTATTAGCCAAAAAATGCATTTTTATCATGAAAAAGCAGTTTGAAGCTCTCTCCCCTCTCTTCATTGTTCTCCTATGGAGAGAGCTAAAGAAAAGACCAAAACAACAAAGAGTTAATCTACAAATACCTCAACCGTTATCTCCTGGGACAGTCACCACTGACCTGTCTGAGCTCAGATTACAGCTGTCACCCAGCTCCTCTGTTATCTGCTGTTGGCTAACTCCCTCCTTCTTCCTCCCCCCTCCCCTCTCCCTAGAGCAGACAGGGTACGACTCATGCAACAAGTCACAATTTTCAGATTTTTTGCAGTCGATGGAAAAGAGGAGGGAGGGGGGGACCTGGGAAAAGGCTTTTTACATGCAGATAATGGCATATTTGGCTAATAAACCCAATTACAAAGTTTCTTAAAATCGCCTGGACTATTGATTTCTGCAAAAAAAAAATACGACAGTGACTCTTTAAATGTTCTTTTTTTTTTTATAATGTTGGGAGCTTCAGAGCAAATTAATAATTTTCTTTTGTTATGGTCCCTAATATAACTTGAGGGACACAGGGCATGGCACAGTCTTGGCGTGAGAAGTATCTGTTGAATGCCCCATTTCTTTTATTGGTTATCTATGATACAATGGCCAAAACAATCAGCTCTTGCCTGTGGTGTGGTACGGTTACTGTGGATGTCGTCCCTTACATATGTTTTTGCTTTGTCTTTCAGAACTGCCGTACAATGATTACTTTGAGTATTTTGGTCCAGACTTTAAGCTACATATTAGTCCTTCTAATATGACCAATCAGAACACTCCTGAGTACATGGAAAAAATAAAGTAAGGAGACTGCTACTATCTACTGGCTTTCTAATGTTTGAATCTTACATTAACTTAATCAGCAGTTTGTCAGAATGTGTCCGTATTACACGGCACGATTAGGAGGAAGAAGCGTGCGCAGACCTGTCAGGTCAGTGCCCACTTCCATTCTATTTCCTGCTATTATATGCACAGATAGCAGCAGGGAAGGGCGGGAGCTTGGGGGACAGCAGCGGGAGGGGCTGCCCGGACGATCCTTAGATCGTTTGGATGGCCCATTGAACAGGGCGGTGGACTGCTGCTGCCGCTCCTGTTGCATTTTGCATGCCAGCTGATCATGGTCTATTAACAGGCGCTCTTACACTAAACGATTTTCGTCTGGTGGGAAGGGCCACACAAGCCATCGCTGTATCATTCACTGTTCCCTTTGCTGCGATCTGCCATCATTCCCATATCTTATATTACACGGGGAGATGAACAGCCAATGATTTCATTTTGACATGTCAAGATGACCCAATTAATCGTCTGATTGCTGCCCCAATTGCACAGGGAAATATTGTTATCTTTGGGTTGAATCGATGTGTATAAGGATTCTTCATCACAGGTGGTGAACGTATTGTTATCCTGCTGTAGACTTCAGAGTGAGTGTCAGTTGTCTCCTAAAGAAGGAAGAATCACAACAATTAGGGGAAGATAATAGTCCACTCATTTGCATACTGGCTCACGAAAATAATTTCCAATATGATTGCGCATTTGAGAGAGGTGTTGTCTGTTTTTTTTTTGGAGGGCTCGTGGCTCCCCTATAGCCTTATTTCTCAGCTGCTGAAGGTGGCTGATAAGCAAAAAATACCTAAAGGATTGCCCAATTAGTGTGACTCGCATTGACTTTAATGCAATTGTGCAAAAGGTGTAGTCCTAGAGTTGTGTAACTTGCTGGCTTTGGCTGTTTTTGGCTTCGCAACCACTTCTGGCAGTTAAAAATAGGAAAATGGGAAGGCCTCAATCTAAATATAGATGGGGTTAGATGGGATTAACCCTTTAAGGACCGGGGCAATTTTGATTTTTGCGATTTAGTTTTTTCCTCCTTGTGCATAAAAGGCCATAGCACTTGCATTTTTTCACCTAGAAACCCACATAAGCCCTTATTTTTTGCGCCACTAATTGTACTTTGCAATGACAGACTGAATTTATGCATAAAGTACACTGCAAAAGCAGGAAAAAATTCAATGTGTGGTGAAATTGAAAAAAAAACAACACATTTTGTGTTTTTAGTGGATATGTGTTTTTACACTGTTCGCCCTGGGGTAAAACTGACTTGTTATATATGTTCCACAAGTCGTTATGATTAAAACGATATGTAACATGTATAACTTTTCTTGTATCTGATGGCCTGTAAAAAATTAAAACCATTGTTTACAAATATACGTTCCTTAAAATCGCTCCATTCCCAGGCTTATAGCGCTTTTATCCTTTGGTCTATGGGGCTGTGTCAGGTGTCTTTTTTTGCGCCATGACATGTTCTTTCTATCGGTACCTTGATTGCGCATATACGACTTTTTGATCGCTTTTTATTAACATTTTTCTGGATTTGATGCGACCAAAAATGCGCAATTTTGCACTTTGGAATTTTTTAGCGCTTACGCAGTTTACCGTACGAGATCAGGAATGTGATTAATTAATAGTTCGGGCGATTACGCACACGGCGATAGCACACGTTTGTTTATTTTTATTAATAACCTGGGAAAAGGGGGGTGATTCAGACTTTTATTAGGGGGGGGATTTTTATTAACCCCTTAGCGACCCATGACGTATCTGATACGTCATGGTGCCGCTCGGGGTGTTCAGAGCGGGGTCCCGCCGGGCTGACACGTGCAGCTGGGCAGTGCCTCTATTAGCCGGCGCGGGTCCCGTTGCCGCGCCGGCTAATTAAGCCTCTAAGTGCAGCTGTCAAACCTGACAGCTGCACTTAGAGGCACTGCGCCGCACGTCCCTGGTGTCTAGTGGGACGGATCTCCCCCCCGCGATGCGATCGCGGGGGGGAGATCCGTTCTTCTGCCCGTGCCGGGCCTCAGCGTCGGAATGACGCTGATCCCGGCTTGGCAATAGATTGCTGTGGCCTGCAGCAGGCCATAGTAATCTATGACCGATCTAATCGATCTTTGCTGTGTATATACACAGCATTGATCTCTATGAGAGATCAGTGCTGTCTATATACAAGTCCCCCAGGGGGGCTTCTAGTTACAGTAAAAAAGTGTTTTTATTAATAAAAAATCCCCTCCCCTAATAAAAGTCCAAATCACCCCCCTTTTCCCATTTTATAAATATAAATTAATAAATAAATAAACATATTTAGTATCGCCGCGCGCGTAATCGCCCGAACTATTAATTAATCACATTCCTGATCTCGCACGGTAAACGGCGTCAGCGCAAAAAAGTTCCAAATTGCAAAATTGCGCATTTTTGGTCGCATCAAATCCAGAAAAAATGTAATAAAAAACTATCAAAAAGTCGTATATGCGCAATCAAGGTACCGATAGAAAGAACGCATCATGGCGCAAAAACTGACACCTCACACAGCCCCATAGACCAAAGGATAAAAGCGTTATAAGCCTGGGAATGGAGCGATTTTAAGGAACGTATATTTGTTAACAATGGTTTGAATTTTTTACAGGCCATCCGATACAATATAAGTTATACATGTTATATATCATAGTAATCGTAACGACTTGAGGAACATGCATAACAAGTCAGTTTTACCATAGGACGGACGACGTAAATGCAAAACTCCCCGAAATCAAAACAAATTCGTTTTTTTTTTCAATTTGACAGCGCAAATGATTTTTTTCCGGTTTCGCAGCATATGTTATGGAAAAATAATGCCTGTCATTGCAAAGTACAATTGGTTTCGCAAAAAATAAGCGCTCATATACATCTCTAGGTGAAAAAATGCAAGCGCTATGGACTTTTAAACTTAAAATGGAATAAGCAAAAGCGCAAAAACGAAAATAGGCTTTGACCTTAAGGGGTCAATAATGACACTTTTTTTTTTTTTTTTTTTTTTTTTACTTTTACACTTATACTAGAAGCCCCCTGGGGGACTTCTAGTATAAGTGCACTGATCTCTCATAGAGATCTCTGCAGCATAGATATGCTGCAGAGATCCATGAGATAGGCACTCGTTTACTTCCGGCTCCTGCAGCCGGCAGTAAACGAGTGTCGAGCCGGAGACGGCGCCATCTTGGAGCGGTCCCCGGCCGGCTTCAGAAACAGAGATCGCTCCTCCGGGACAACGTCCTGGAGAAGCGATCTCCACACTAGACACCAGGGATGACGCTGCAAACGGTAATCGGATGCAGCTGTCAACTTTGACAGCTGCATCCGATTACTGTATTAGCGGGCACGGCGATCGGACCGTGACCGCTAATACCTGCGGTCCCGGGCTACAAGCGGCACCCGGGACCGCCGCGGTTCAGTAAAAGTGTAAAAGTAGAAAAAAAAAAGTGTCATTATTAATAAAAATCCCCCTCTCCTAATAAAAGTCTGAATCACCCCCTTTTCCCAGGTTAATAATAAAAATAAATAAATTTAGTGCTCTTTACCTTTATTTAGGAGATCAGGGAGGCTTCAAATTCTCTCAAAAACCATGACGTCACAAATCAGGTGTAATTCCTATGGAGTGTCCAGCAGGGGGCGCACTATATGTAGAAGTCTATGGCACTGTATTGAAGTCTATCTAATGTAATGTGGTGTAATGCTTTATTTATGCAATAGGTTTCTGGAATAATCTGGGGAGCAAGGACACTTGCTCCCCAAATGGGGGGCACCGAGCAGGGAGGAAGAGAGGTGCCAGTGCATCTACCTCCCCCCTCACTCCCTGCTTGGTGCAGTGGGACAGATACACACTACTACTCCTCCCATCATCTGCTCATACTATGAACGTGTTTGGCCGCTCCTAAATTCTAAAGCACTTTTCTTTGTACTCTTCCCATTGTCTCAGAGATCTTACAATTTTTTTTTCTCCCCAAGTTTCAGGAAAAAAAAGTGTTTTTGGAACATGCAGCAATAATAATGCATAATGTCATAATTACACGGCTGCTCTTAGGCCACGTTTTCACATACCTAGGAACCTATGTGTCTGAAACCAACCCTTTGTGCATTCACCGATAGATGCTCAATGTTGCAGATCATGCATTTTATGTAGATTTAGCTTTTCTTTAGCTTTTTTTTTTTTTTTTTTTTCAAATTTATTTAGGCAGCGTCTGTTTGAGAACCTGCGTATGTTGCCACATGCTCCCGGTGTTCAGATGCAGGCCATACCAGAGGATGCCATTCAAGAAGACAGTGGTGACGAGGAAGGAGAAGATCCTGATAAGCGTATCTCAAGTGCGTTAATTTGTGTTTGTAGTTACATTCAAGTGGCAGCCAGCAGAAACCTAGACCTAGGAGTATGCAATACATCAGTGCAATATTAGCTAGCACACTGCGTTTTCGTGTCAAAGGGCTTTAAAGGTGACTGACTTTAAGGCTATGTTTCCACACAGTATTTGCACTCAGTTTCAACAGTGTGTGAACATAGCCTATGTGTGTTTGCAGTCCATCCCTGCTTTTTTTGTTGCAAAAGGGGTACTTAGCCTGAAGGAGTGCTTTGGCGAAAATTGTTTTTCTTTAAAATCAACTGGTGTCAGAAAGTTATATAAATTTGTAATTTACATTTAGTAAAAAAAATCCTGCTTTCAGTACTTATCAGCTGCTGTATGTCCTGCAGGAAGTGGTTTATTCTTTGCAGTCTGATACAGTGCTCTCTGCTGCCACCTCTATCTGTGACAGGAACATTTCAGATTTGCTGCTGGTCTGGACAGTTTCTGACATGGACAGAGGTGGCAGCAGAGAGCACTGTGTCAGACTGGAAAGAATAAACCACTTCCTGTAAGACATACAGTAGCTGATAAGTACTGGAAGACATGAGCTATGTATAACTTTCTGACACCAGTTGGTTTGAGAGGAAAAAAAAATAATCATCTGATTACTACTTTAACATTATTGATATTTTTTTCTAGTACGGGCATCTGACAAGCGGATGGCGTGTGAGGAGGAGTTTTCAGATTCTGAGGATGAAGGTGAAGGAGGAAGGCGTAATGTATCTGATCACAAAAAGGGAACCAAAAAAGCAAGACTTGAAGAGGACAAAAAAGAAGCAGATGATAAGAAGTCAGGTAATCGTTGATATTTCTATATTGCGTCTAAAACCTATTGAAAACTTTTTCTATAGTATTTTCATTCGTTGATTTAAAAACTGCTAGTTTTAGTTTACTTTAAATTATTAATTATATCTCCCTATTGCACACAGGGTGCTGAGAATGAAGCTATGATTCTTACCTCCCACTAACTTTGAAATCTGCAGGAAGGAAGGGGTGGCTGTGAAAATAACCCCATGCCTTGTAGCACTGCCACCAGATGCCATCTTCTTAAGGAAACCAGGTACATCACGAACCCGGTTCCTGCAGCAGCAACAGGGACGTCACTGCGGCTGAGCAATTGCCCGCTCAGCCAGTCAGGGACTGGAGCCCCCCCACCCAGTCACTGATTGGCTGAGCAGGCAACCACTCAGCTGCACACCAGGCGGCGCTACGAGGCACGGGAGACAGGTAATTTAACTTGTTAGTTATTTTGCACCCACCCCTGCCTGCCTGCAGATTTCATAGTTGTTGGGACCTTTAATCCCGAGGGTAGGAAGGTGGTTTGGTGCACTGAAGAGACATACCTTCATCCTCAGCACCTTGTGGACAGTAGTGAGATATGAGCAGGTTAGGGCCCTATTACACTGACGGATTTTTGCAGCCAAAACCAGAAACAGACTATAAACAGGGAACAGGTCATAAAGGAAAGACTGAGATTTCTCCTCTTTTCATATTCAATCCTGGCTTTGGCTGTAAAAATCTGTCAGATATCAGTTGGTGTCATAGGGCCCTTAGATTCATCGAACCTGCTGATTTTTCCTTTAACTAAAGATTTGGTCCCAGAGTATATTACCCATTCGCGTCAGTAATCTGTACATATACGTTCCTACTGCACATACCCCGTGGAGTAGGAATGTATATATACGTTCCTACACTGATGGAGGCTTTGTGAAGAGAGCGAGATAGCTGCAGGGAGTGCGATCCCGCTCTCATCTGTGTCCAGCGCCGGAGGTAATGATTCAGCTGTGATCCCACAGCCGACTCTCATGAACCCCTTAAACGCCGCCATCTACAGCGATCGTGGCATTTAAGGTAATCTGTGCTCAGTGACAGATTAAGCATCTGTTGCTGAGCACGGCTGCGGGGGCCCCAATTGCATTTGCCAACAGGCGGGGGTAAGCTCCTTGCCTCCGTCCTGTCGAATCGTCGATCTATGTGTAGAGTCTGCTCTCAGGCAGGCTCTATACATAGATTGCCTATTAACACTGATCTATGCTATAGCATAGCATAGCATAGATCAGTATATGCAATCTAAAGTGTTATCAAAACTTTTTTTATTACACTTTTTTTTTTTTTTTTTTTTTTTAAGTATTAAAAAAACCCTTATAAACCCCCTCCCAATAAAAGTTTAAAATACCCCCTTGCCCATTATAAAAATATAAATTAATCAATAAAGATATTACATATCGTAGCGTGTGGAATTGTCGGATCTATTAAAATATAACATTATTGTTCCCGCACTGTGAACGGCATTAGCGGAAGCAAAAAAAAACTACACACCAGGATTGCTGATTTTATTAAATTATATATAACAAAAAAATGAATAAAGAGCAATCATAATTTTTCTGTTACACCAATATGATATTAAGAAAAACTAGAGATGATGGCGCAAAAAATGACACTGCAACCAGCCCTGTAGGTGGAAAAATAAAAGCGCTACGGCTCTTAGAAGGCGGGGAGGAACATTGCACTAATTTGACCCGGACTTTTGTGCATCAAAGGGCTCTGTCTTGGAAGGGGTTAAATGCTAAATGATCAGAATTGTACAACTGGGGCTACCAAAATAACACATCGGGCTGCTTTAAATGCTTTTTTAGTTTTATTTGTTTATATAATATTTACAGTCTTTCGGTAAGGCAAGTCTTGGTAACATTGTTCTGGGTATTAATTTATTTTTAATTTAAAGTGTCAGTCATCATAAAAGTTCAGTGAGTGTTCAGACCTGTACCTATCATGAGAATGAGCCGAGAGAAGGCGGCACTAAGTGAACTCCTCACCCAGCTTTGTCACATAATGGAAGTCTATGGAGCCCGACTCTTTTCACTGACACCGAGCAGGGAATGGACAAACGTTTTTTGGCGTGTTTTTTTTTATGATGACAGGTACACTTTTTTGGGGATCATTCACACAAATTTCTATGTGTTTTTGCACTTTTTCTTTGGAACTCTGATATCCATGAAAACAGCCCCTGTAGTGACCATAGCAGCTGGCAGAGTTGATCTGCTAGGCTGTGGCAGCATCAGGTGACCACATTAAAACTAGGGCTTGCCCTTCTATAAAGACAACACTTATTCTGGTAATTTAACCCCTGCTGCCACAGTCATCTAAAGTGTGGGTACTTCCCCTGTCCGGCCTCTACAATCTGGGAGGCTGGATTCACCAGAGTGATTATTTGTTCTGGTTCTTAAAGGATGTTTCCAGCAGTTCACAATTTTTTTTATTTTTTTTTTTACTTGCGCAACCCCCCCTTCCCCCAGTTGCGTGCTGGGTTGTATACTCGCTAGCGGTGAACAGTGTCCTGTGGTTTCTTTCCGGTCCTGCGGTGCCGTTCAAATCCAGCGCGTGTTCTTCTCACCTGCTCCTGTGACCTCTCTTCTGTCTCCTGTTGGTTGAAGGCCGGAAGTCACACTCTCCCATAGAGAATGCATTAAAAAACGTGACTCCCGGCCTTAAGGAGACAGAAAAGGGGGTCACAGGAGTGGGTGAGGTGACCATGCGCTGGATTTAAACGGTGGCTCAGGACCAGAAAGAAGCTGCGTCGTAGAACACCTATCACTGCTGGTGAGTATACATGCCAGGGGGGCAAATAATAAAGAATTCTGTGAACTGCTACTTTAAGCATCTTCATATGTCTTTGAGAAAGCAGTTACATGCATGCATTAAATCTTTGGTAATGCCTTATAATATCAAAACTCTATCTCGACAGATGTGAAGGAAGAAGAAAAATCAAAGGACAATGTTGTGGAAAAAATGGACACCAAAGGGTAACTTAATAAATTATTTCCATCTCCTACATACAGACAGATGTAAAGTAAGCACATGCAGAGAGTGGTAACTAGGAAGCAGGGTAGTCCACAGGATTGCCTTCTCTTGTGCTTCAATATAGCTTATTAGGTTAAAAGTATGGTCCCAGACAGCTATAAAGGTTTTACCTTACTTTTTCTCCCAAACACTTCCCCTTGGCCCTGTGTAGGAGCCATAGCTTCTGGAAAACTCATTTTGTGATCGCTTAAGCCAATCTCACACATAGGTAAAATCGGTGAACGACTGTTTACACGGAACGATCTGCGAATTTTTTGCAAACGACGATTTAAGAACATGTTCAAAGATCAAAATGAATGATTTCTCGCTCGTCGTGCGATCACGCATACGATTATCGTTCGAATTTGATCGTTATCGTGCAAATTCGCACGATAATCGTTCCGTGTAAACGCAGCATACTACTATTCCATTAAGATTTTTAAATTCAGCTGCATGGAGGATTCTGAAGGTGGTTTACCACCCCCTCTCTCCATTGCAAACCCATAGGGGGAGATTTATCAAACATGGTGTGAAGTGAAACTGGCTCAGTCGCCCCTAGCAACCAATCAGATTCCACCTTTCATTCCTCACAGACTCTTTGGAAAATGAAAGGTTGAATCTGATTGGTTGCTACACCATGTTTGATAAATCCCCCCCCCCCCCCATAGACTCTTGGCTGTAACTGTGGTTGGGAAATAAAGCAGTCGGCTGAATGAACTTTGGACCAATATCTATGACTATAAAGGCTCTTTTACACAGGCCGGCAGCAGGAGAGTGCCAAATGCCTGATACGTGTGGTGATCGGTTATCCAGACTATTCAGTTAATCAGTGTTTGCCACACATCACCTTCTTACACACGGCAGTGTGCCACTGATAGTGATTTATATTTTTTTTATATAGTGTCAAGTCAGAACAGCAGAGTAATCCCTGAGACGAAGAGGATTTTTGAATACTGTCTGAAGATGGAAGTAGAGTATGCCTCATCCCCCACCTTCTTACAAGAGACTTCTGATTCTTCCCCCTTAGCACTTGGCATGGACCGTATTTATTGTAAAACGGTATCGTTTTCCTGGCAGGTCGTATTGAGTTTTCTAATTATGGAGCAACATTTCTTATCTTTGCCATGCTTTATGTAATAGTATTTAAGATGAATGTGTTATGTTTCATGTCTTAAACTGATCTATTAAAATGCCTTTTTTGCCTTTATTAATTGTGGCTTTTTTCATCTTTATTGAACTTTATTGAAAAATACAACCCAAATAGGCAATTCTGCTGTATCCTCTAAACTAAAGGGAATCTTGTCAGTATGTTTGTTCCGCCTTAAATGAGGGCAACGTAAACTAGTGACAGAAATGCTGAACAGATCGTTGTAATTTACATCATTCTGTTCAGCCGTTCTACTTATATGCAGGAGAATGGACTTTGTTGTGCATCACTTGCTCCACCCTCCAGATATTGATTGACAGCTGTCTGTTTATATACAGTACAGATAGACAACTGCCAATTAGTAGCTGGTAGGCAGAGTGTTCTAGTGCTTATGAATATCCAGGACTACTAAGCACATGGGGGAGACTTATCAAACATGGTGTAAAGTAGAACTGACTCAGATTCCACTTTTCGTTCCTCACAGACTCTTTGAAAAATGAAAGGTGGAATGTGATTGGTTGCTAGGGGCAACTGAGCCAGTTTCACTTAAAGTGACACTGTCACCTTCTTTGTGCATTTTGACATCTCTACACAGGTTTAATGGGTAAATTTAGCGGTTTTCATACCTTACTTTATATCATACGTCATGGTGCTTGTTTAAGTAAAAAGTAATGTTTTATCAACTGCAGATTGAATTAAGTGGGCAGGGCCTTGCGGCATTAGCGCCACTTAGCCCCGCCCACAACGCCACAGTTGGCCCCTCCCCCTTGCCGGCCATTGGAACAGGCTGGCCTAAAGGTCTAGACTCTAGACCCCACCCTCTTTACGTCGGCCAACCAATTGGCGTCAATGGGGCAGGGCTAAGTGCTGCTAATGCTGCAAGGCCACGCCCACTTAATACAATCTGCAGTTGATAAAAGGACACTTTTTACTTGAACAAGCACCATGACGTATGATATGAAATAAGGTCTGAAAAATGCTAAATTTACCCTTTACACCTGTGTAGAGATGTCAGAATGCACAAAGGGGGTGACCGTGTCACTTTAACACCATGTTTGATAAATCTCAGTAGAGGACTAGTGTGCGGTGCTCAGACTCTGTTATTCATGAGGATATCTCTGAATCGCCTGCACAGAACTATGTAAGGGATACATCATTCTGTTCTGTCACTATTCTGTTATGGTACCCTTAGATATAGCAGCATAAACCTACTGGCAGAGTCTCTTTAAAGTGTACCCGTCATGAAAAAAAACTTTTGACATGTCAAAAGTTTTTATCGGACAGAGTCTTATTTTCAGACCCTGACCGATCAGAGGAATGAGCTGGAGACAACCACGCTGCTATGACAACCTCTCCCCTCTCTGTCAGTGGAAAGAAACCACATTGACTTCCATGCCATGTAGAGCCAGGAGATGACTGTGCTGAGCACGACTTTTTCCAATCTGTCACAGTCTGAACACTTTTATAATTTTTTACATTTTTTTGCAAGTTTTCAGTTTGAATTTGTTTTTTTAACGCACAGGATGCATTAACAGAAAAAGGGCCGCTCTTTTTTTGGGGGGGGGGGGGGGGGGATTTTTTTTTTTTCTATTAGGGTTTTTTTCTATTAGGGTTTTTTACAGGAACTATCATATGAACCCCCTCCAGTAGACCCCATTTTGGAAACTACACCCCTCAAAGAATTCATTTTGGGGCTAGTAAGCTATTGACCCCCATAGATAGTTTACTTTAATTTGGATGTAAAAAAAAAATAAAAAATTCTAATATGTAATTTCAGCTAAAAAATTGTACATTTTTGCAAGGAAAACAAGAGCATAAGCACCCCAAAACTAGTTACTCTGGCGGTACCCCGTTTGTGACCATAAACTGCTGTTAAAGCATATGGCAGGGCTTAGAAGGGAAGAAGGGCCATTTGTCATACTTAGTACAGATTTAGCTGCAACAGTTTTTGAGTACCTTATCATTTCTACTGCTCCCTGTGGTGCCAGTACATTTGAAACACCCCAGAAGTGATCTCATTTTAAATACTACACCTCTCAAAGCTTTCATATAGGGGTAACTGGTGCATTTAGACCCCACAGGTGTTGAAGAAAAGTTTTTTGCATTGGTCCATTAAAGTGAAATTTTACATTATTTTACAGTAAAATTCATTTTTGGATTGAAATTTCTTTTTTTCCCCACAATGAACATATGGGATTAAGTGCTCCAAAATGTACTACGCAGTAGCAGCACCTATATGTAGTCATAAACTGCTGTTTACTCATATGGCAGGGCTCAGAAGGGAAGGAGCACCATTTTGCTAGTTTATCACATTTTTTTTTGTACTCTTTACCCCCTCCCGCCGCCGCACTGTTAATTAACGTTGCTGCAGCCTATGCCTGATGCTGCAGCAACGTTTATTAGCGATCTAGGACGACACCTGCGCCTGTGTCATCCACTGCAGGTCCCGGCTATCAGTTATAGCCGGGGACCCGCTGCATCTATGGGGCTCCAGATAGAGAATTCTCCCTCTACAGAGGGAGAATTCTCTTTCCGGTGTCTATCGGGGCTCTGCGAAGTGATCGCAGAGGCCCAATGGTAGCCATGGAAACCGGAAGCCTCAGGCTTACGGTTTCCTGGCTATGGAAGCTGGCGGGGTCGGGAGGGAAGGTTGGGCGCGCCGGCACACGCCTGTGAGCTCTATCCCCTTTCCCTTCTCTCCCCTGCCACTGTTACAATATATTAACAGGGGCAGGGGACAGAGAAGACGGGGCAGAGATACGGACATCAGCTTATGGGATCATAATGATCCCATAAGCTGATGTCCAAACACGATCTGGGCATTGAGGCATCAATGACCCCAGGTCACGAAAGGGTTAAGGCACCATTTGCAACAGAAACCCCACAGAAGTGACCCTATTTTGGAAACTGCAAAGACTGTTTCCATGTTTTCCAGGACTCCCTAGGGCGGCATCCAACTTCTGCTGTCAAATGCCACACGCGAGCATGCTTGAGGTTCACTCATCTTTATTCTGTGGGTCAATATGATTACAGTGATACCTGACTCATATAGTTTAATAACCCGCATTACTGACTGCCATTTAATTTTTTTACGGGACAAGCTTTTTTTTTTGGGGGGGGGGGGGGGACAAGCTCTAGTTTTTATTGATACCTCTCTTGCTGCGACCTTTTTGATAATTTTTATTGTTTCTTAGGAAGCAAAGTGATTAAAAAAAAAAAAAAGCAATTGCGTAATTCTGGGGGGATTTTTTTAATGGCCTTCACTTTGTGGGACAAATAACCCTGAGGTTTTATCGTATAGATCACTGCAAATGCAGCACTACCTAATACCCATGTGCTTCCCCCCCCCCCCCCCCCCTTTTCTGTAAAAAAAAAAAAAAAAAAAAAGGGATTTAATGGGAAAGGTCTTTTTTGCACATTTAATATATATATATATATATATATATATATATATATATATATATATATATATATATATATATATATATATATATATATATATATATATATATATATATATATATATATTATAAATTTTTGTCCCGATTATAATATACAGCAAAACTGCTGCATACAATGTAATTCTATGGAGAGAAAAAAAGACTAGGAGCACATCCATAAACTTCAGCCTTACCATCTGCTTTTCAGCACTATATACTACTAACATTAGCAGTTAGTTACAATATGATCAAAGTGCCTAAGCCCACACACCGCTTCAAGGTCCGTGATTTGTGTGGGTCCCTAACTTAAAAATGGTGGGAAAAAAGACACCTTACCTGCTGCATACTATACCTGTTGGTGTTACACTGACTGTTACAGCCAGGACAGGACGCCTTACTGGAGATTACATCAACATGAGTATGCTCTGGTCCATCCAAACCCGAGCATGCGGTGACTGAAGAAGTTGGTTGCCGCCATAGGCTGTATCCATGTTTTCACGGACTCCCTAGGGCTGCATCCAACTTCCTCAGCCACCAATAATCAAATGCCGCATGCTTGGGTTTGGATGGACCGGAGCATACTTAAGTGGCGCTCATCTCTACTTCTTGATCTGACCTTCAGCTGCTGAGTAGTCATTGGGACTCCACAATAGCACTCTGCGAGAGCCCCCTCCCCCAGACAACCTTGCAGATACCATGGTTCTTTTCAGGGTTAATCTGCTGGAGCCAGAAACCATGTATTTTCCACCAGTCTCAAATGAAGATATAAAACATATTTTGAACAGGTTGTCTGGTCTTTTGATATTAATTGCATATCCATATTCGGTTGGCTGGGGTCTGACCTTTGGCTCTCCTGCAGATCAGCTGTGTGAAGGGGCTGCACTTGTGTTAGCACGACTACCTCTTCAATGTGTACTGCTGCTATTCCATCCCTTTGCTGTACATTTAATAGCGTCAGTTTTGTCCGACAATGCGGCAATGAAAAGGATGAGCAGTAGACAAGTACCCCTGCCCCTTCCAGTAGTAAGGGTCCTTTTACACGCCGCAATCTCTCGCTGTTCAAGGCTGCAAATGGGTGCCAATCGGCAATCGTTTGCAGAGTCTTCACAAGACATGATAAATTGTGTGGCCAGGCGGCCCGAACATACATTGCATCGCTCATGTAGCCGTTACCGTTCATTATTGGCTGTATATCTCTTGTTTGCACAGGGAGATGTGCAGCTGATAACAGTGGATTTTACCTCCAGACAAAATCTGATCAGCTGCCGATCTCTGTCGCTTTCATTATGACAGGGAGGCTGGCGGGATTCCACGGTGGAGAATTCCCACCAGTTTTGCTCCGTGTGAACAGAGCCTTACAGGGGCCATTAAATGGCTGAATGAGCGTTTCTAGGGACTCTTGTTGCCAATAATATTAGGGGCTTATCTAGGCTTTTTTTAATCTGGTGCGTTCACACGTACAGGATCTGCAGCAGATTTGAATCCACAGCAGATCAGCAGCAGATTTGATGGCCCAGAATTGATTTGCTTTGAATCTGCAGCTTCAAATCAGCGCCATCAAATCTGCTGCAGATCCTGTACGTGTGAACGCACCCTAAGGGTAGCTTCACACACCCTGTATGGCAGCAGATTTTCTGATGCAGATCCGCAGCTGACTTGATCTAAATAACTGAACACAGCATCAAATCTGCACCATCAAATCTGCTGCGGATCCGGTGTGTGTGAAGGCACCCTAAAACTGTATGGCAGATTCTCCTAAGGGCAGGGCCGTATCAACAGCTGCTGCTGCCCTAGTCACTTAACCTGAAGACGCCCCATCTTGGGGAGCGTGGGGGAGAGTGGTTTTGGAATTGCGTTTTTCATGGTTTTTAACTGCTTAAAACATAAACACATTTCCACATTGAATCAATCATTAGAGCAGTCTACATATTGTCTGAAAGAATTCTCACCACAGGATTGGTAGGTAATAGCTCCAGGCATCACATTTAACACCGCCATACTGTGACTGAGTAACACCAACATACCAAACTTGACCAATACCACCATACCCCCCCTTGAAAAGACACCAGATTTACTCGCAAGTCTGACTGGAAGGTGGGAGACTAAAAAAAAAAAAAGAAGTTGTTTCCTTCCCCCTCTGGTGCTGCCCTAGGCACTGGACCACGGGTGCCTAGTGGTAGATACGGCCCTGCCTAAGGGTGACAAGAAATTGTAAAGGAAGGATTTCTTAATTTATTATAAGGGTGCGTTTACACGTACAGGATCTGCAGCAGATTTAAAATCGCAGATTCAAAGCAAATCAGATCTGGGCGATTAAATCTTCTGCAGATCCTGTACATGTGAACACACCCTAAAAATGATTGCAGCCGTGCTTTACCCTCACAGTAATAGTTAGTAAGAATGATAAAATAGCTACTTGCCAATCTCCACGAAAGCTGACATAACCCTGGCATCCACTAGGTGGCAGTTGTGATATGTGACCAAACAGTAAAGTTTTTGTGATTTACTGTTTATCACTATTGGAAAAGTCATTTATGCAGATTTTTCTACAGGGTGGGTTAAAATGACACAGAGGAGATTAGGCATGTGCATCCATACCCTTTTCACTTTATAGACCTAGTCTGAAAGTGATTCTGCATATACAACTTCTTGGTTGCTTTTCGTCCCCTATTTTTTCATCTTTTTACTGCCCAATAAAAAGTAAGCTTAAAAAAATTAAAGGGGTGCACTATTCAACATTCATTCATGTCCCTACACCAAAACAGCGTTGTGATCCTTACCAATCCTGGTAGTTGTCGACAGATAAAATGGGTAACACCACTTACACTATACAGCCACCCTTCTTCTCTTATATACACGATCCGAAGCACAACCTGATCTTTGTGGCTAATTGTGTATTTTTTTTTCTCATCAGGACTTTAATCCAGTTAAAAGATTGTACTTAGGGCTGATCTCATCACAAATAATCTTCTTAATAGTTGATCTATCAGTCGGATACAGTACAACATAATCTTCTTAACCTTGCTTGGACTTGCACCTTTTACTTTAAAGAGAAATGTATAAAGCATTTTAACACCTTTTAGATGTAACTATCTTGGGGTGAAGCAAGATCTACAGTGTCTGTTATTTCTTGTCATTTTTTCAATACATTTTTGGGGTGCTGGGGAAATCATTTAATGTACAACTTCCCTTAATAAAAAAAAAAAAAAATATTTTTATATATATATATATATATATGTGTGTGTGTGATATATATATATATATATATATATATATATATATATATATATATATATATATATAATATATATATATATAAATATAATGACTTGTTCAGCACCAGAGCGCAGGTGTCGGTGGCACGGTCCATTTTTCTATATGCAAAGCGGGTCATCAGTGTAGCGATATCTCTTCCCCTGGGTGACATACGGCCTTCTGAACCAAGTTTGGCTCTAGTGCACCGGGCAACCCTGTTTGTAGACTGAGAAAGTGGCGCAAGTCATGGTAATCAGGTGTAGGTTTGAAATATGGACGGCGCCACTGGGATCTATGAGCCAGTGCCAAACGAGTTGTAAAAACATTCGCTCTAATTTTGAAATTATATATGAATGACTATTTAGAGTTTAAATCCAATGCATCCTAGGAGCAGTTGTTTTCCCTTCATGTTCCCATAGTATCTTGTGAATGCAGTGATAAAGATATTAATTACTTAAAGTAGTCTACACCTGTGGATTGACAGCTTATCTGGAATTGCAAAACCCAGCCTGTCCTTAAAGGAGTACTCCAGCTATTTTATTTTTTCTTCTTTCAAATCTACTGGGTTCAGAAAGTTATACAGATTTGTAAATTACTTCTATTTAAAAAATCTCCAGTCTATCAGTACTTATCACATGCTGTATGTCCTGCAGGAAGCAATATATTTTTTCTCTTCTCGCCCTATGACGGCACCCCTGGAGAGGACCACCTCCTATTCCCATTGGACAGGAAACAGAACACTGGACCTTAAAAGAATCGCCTCCTCTCACCACACCAGTTACTGTTTCCTGTCCCATGGGAGCAGGACATGGAGGGTCTCCTCCAGGGACCTTCATAGGGCTGAGGGATCACCGGCAGACGGGTACCGGCTCCTGAGGTATTTATACCTGAAGACTGAGGCCCGTCCAGCACCTCCAGATGATCGGGCCCCGCGCGTCTCCCGGCCCCTCTGGCGTCCGTCCCGGTGAGTAGACGGCGGGGATGCGCATGCGCGAACTGGGGGACGCAGGAACGCAATGTTGGCGCGATGACGTAATGACGTCGGCGCAGCGTCCCCACGTGTCGCGGCGCGCTCCCGGAAGCCGTGATGACGCGGGACGGGCTTCCGGAGGGGGGATGTCCCTATAGGCCTTGCTCTATAGGCCCAGGCCACGGCTTGCCGGGGGTGACGGCGGGAGGGTGTGCCGCATCAGCGCCGCGGCGGGGGCGGGGTCAGCCGGCCCTAGGTGCATTGGCGCCATATTTAAAGCAGCAGAGCTCAGAGTGCCTTGCACCTGCATAAAGAGCCTGCTGCTAGGAAGACGGTTACTGTGTGCTGTGCTGTGCTTTGCTGTGCTGTGCTTTACTGTGCTTTGCTGTGCCAGCTGTGGGGACCTGAGACCAATCCTGGGTCAGATGGAGTCCCAAGGCGCTGAACAATCCCAGACCTCTGCTACAGATAATCCAGCGGTATGGTGTGGTAAGAGGGGTTCTCCCCATATATGTATTTTAAACACACTATCTTATCAGGATGTTATGGTTTGTATTTTAGGAGGGATCCTCTAAAAAGGAGCGTACTAAGATTAAGGAGTGTCCGGTCTGCAGAAAGAGGCTTAGTAGTTCATACAATAAGATCTTGTGTGGGGGGTGCATGAACCGAGTATTAGAAGATCAAGGACCATCCTTCATTAGAAACATGAGAGACATGGTTAGGCAAGAAATCAGGGTAGGTAGAAGTATCTTGTTTCATCATTTGAATTTCGCTTTAGCTCCCCTCTACGAGTGTACTTATTGTTGTATTTCTGCAGGCCTCTCTACCCTCTCGCCCAACTTCCTCTGAGACGCCTGGAGTCAGCATTAACCCACCTCCTGACTCTCAGCCACTGGTCATTGCGGGACCAAGTCAGCAGATGGATCCCTCTCCTATAAATGAGGAAGATCAGGATCTATCACTAGAGGTGGACGATCAGGGTGAAGTAGCCTCTGATCCAGAGGAGATCTCAGGGGAGGACTCTGCAGGGTCACTATTACCAATTGAATCCATAGACGCTCTCATTAAAAATGTCAGACTAACTATGGAGATTGACGATACCCCTCAACCCAGATCCGTACAGGACATTATGTTTGAGGGATTAGCCCCAAAAAAGAGACTGGTGTTTCCAGTACACCAGAGTATTAAGACTCTTATCTGTCACGAGTGGGCTAATCCAGACCGGAAATTCTTTATCCCACGGGCTGTAAGTCTGGTATTACATCTATCTTTGAAGAAAACTATGTAATATGACACTTATATTGATTCTAACCTTTTTCCTATTTTTAGTACAAAAGGAAATATCCCTTCGGTCAGGAGGATTGTGAATCCTGGGAGGGGGCCCCTAAGATAGATCATCCAGTGGCGAAGATCTCAAAAAAGAATGCACTGCCCTTCGAGGACACAGCAGTGCTTAAAGACCCTCTAGATAAAAGAGCCGATATATATTTAAAGAAGTCTTGGGAAGCATCCACATCCGCATTCAAGCCTTTGATTGCGACGACTTCAGTAGCTAGGTCACTAAAAATGTGGATGACTGAACTTAAAGATAAAGTCAAGGAGAGTAATCCAAATCAGGACTTTAATCAGGCATTTACTACGATTGACAATGCTGTGTCATTTATTTCAGAAGCATCAGCAGATGCCCTAAAGCTGTCAGCCCGATCAGCGGCCCTTTCAAACTCAGCCCGAAGATCTATATGGGTAAAGGAGTGGAAGGGTGATACCACATCAAAGGCCAAGCTATGTGGAGTCCCATGTGAAGGGAAGCTTCTATTTGGGTCTGCCCTGGAGTCTATCCTAGAGAAGGCCTCTGACAGAAAGAAGGGATTCCCCCTTATACCCCAACAGACCAGTAGACCATTCAGGGGAAGAGGTAGGAGACCTAGGGGGGGAAATGTCAGTAGTAGGAAAGATTGGCGACCTCAGAAGAAGAATAAGGGTTTTCTCTTTCCTTCTTCTGACAAAAAGGCCCCTCAATGACATGAGGTCCCTGTGGGAGGGCGTTTAGCTTGTTATTTTTCACAGTGGTGTACAATTTCTGGTAGCACTTTTGTGTTGGATACAATAAAATTTGGCCTTAAAATTTCTTTTTCGTCCTCCCCAGGGGAAAGATTTGTATGTACTGACCTGTCATCAGACCCTGACAAACACATGGCTCTTCTAGCTGAGATCCATTCCCTTCTAAATAAAAAAGTGCTTATCCCGGTTCCCGGGGAACAGAGGGGAGTGGGATTCTACTCCACTTTGTTTCTTGTGAAAAAGCCCAATGGTTCATACAGAACAATAATTAATCTCAAGCCACTAAACAGGGCCCTTACTTACGAGAGGTTCAGAATGGAGTCAATATCTTCTGCTATTCTGAATCTCTCGGAAAACTGCTTTATGGCCACCATCGATCTCAGGGATGCTTATTATCATATTCCTATGCATCCTGACCATTACAGATTTCTGAGAGTGGCGGTGAACATGGGCTCAGAGTTTTCTCATTTCCAGTTTACAGCCATGCCATTTGGTATCTCTCAAGCTCCCAGAGCATTCACCAAGGTAATGGCAGAAGTCATGGCACATGTGAGAGAAAGGAATATCATCGTTGTCCCCTACCTTGATGACTTTCTGATTATTAACAATTCACAGATGGCCCTAGAGGCAGATATTAGATTCATAGAGTCAGTTTTTTTTCTCTCTGGGATGGGAAGTCAATGAGGAAAAATCCAACAAAACGCCTAGCCAGCGGTGTAAATTCCTGGGGATCTACCTAGACTCCAGGGTTCAAAGATCCTTTCTCCCAGAGAATAAGATCTTACAGGTCCAGACAAGAATCAGGCAGCTCTGGGCTGATCCCCTTACTACTATGAGGTCAGCCATGTCATTGTTAGGACTCTTGACTTCTTGTATCCAGGCAGTACCGTGGGCACAGTATCACACCAGAAGGCTCCAGTGTCAAATTCTGTCTGAATGGGATGGCGTAACTGATTCCCTAGATTCCCCTTTTTCTCTATCTCCACAGACTTTAAGATCCCTGTCCTGGTGGGAGCAACGGGAACATCTAGACAAGGGCCTTCCATGGAACATCACGGAAGTAAAGACTATTACAACAGACGCCAGTCCTTCTGGATGGGGGGCTCATACGGGACCTCTTCTTCTACAAGGGAAATGGAGCCCGGAAGAAGCCAGAGAATCCCAAAACGTACGGGAGTTAAAGGCAGTTTTTCTCTCTTTAATACAGGCACTACCAGAGCTTCAAGGGAGAAACGTAAGGGTACTGTCGGACAACGCGGCGGCAGTAGCCTACCTAAATCACCAAGGTGGAACCAGATCAACCGACCTGATGAGGATCACACACCATATCTTCAGGTTGGCAGAACCTCATTTTCTTTCTCTGACAGCACTACACCTAAAAGGATCAGACAATACAACAGCGGACTTCCTCAGCAGGAACAAGCTAAAACAAGGAGAATGGGAACTATCCCAGGAGGTTTTCCATCAAATCTGCAGTCTCTGGGGGACCCCGAAAGCAGACCTGTTCGCCACCAGGACGAACAGAAAAGTAAGAGAATTTTATTCCCTGTCTCAGAAGGACAACCCCGCTGCCATAGACGCACTAGCACAGAATTGGGACAGCGGCCTCCTTTACGCCTTCCCACCGATCAGGCTTCTATCTCGGGTGATACGCAAAATCAGGCAGGACAAAGCAGACGTCATTCTGGTTGCTCCCTTCTGGCCCAGAAGGGTGTGGTTCGCCTGGTTGAGGAGACTGTCGATAGCAGACCCCTGGGTGCTTCCGGAGAGACGGGATCTCCTACACCAGGGACCAGTACTTCACCCGACAGCACAGAACCTTCACTTAACAGCCTGGCGTGTGAAAGGCAGCTTCTGATTGACAGAGGACTATCCCCTCAGGTGATATCCACACTTTTAGCCAGCCGAAAGAGGGTTACATCAGCCATTTACCTGAGAACTTGGAAGGCCTTTTGTAGGTACGTGAACCAGCCAATCAATGTAATTGCTCCTCCTAATATTCCACTAATTCTGGACTTTCTACAGGAGGGTCTTAACATGAACTTGAGACCAAGCACTATAAAAGTTCAAATTTCAGCCCTTAGTGCACTTTTTGATTTCAGATTGGCTGAACATCCATGGGTAAAAAGGTTCACAAAAGCTGCAACTAGACTGGCTCCCAGTATAAAATCAAGACTCCCTCCTTGGGACTTAAATATAGTGTTATCAGGACTGACCATTTCTCCATTCGAGCCAATGTTAGAATTACCTATCAGGCTGCTATCCTGGAAACTTGCCTTCTTGCTCGCTATCACATCAGCCCGAAGGGTTAGCGAGATCAGAGCCTTCTCCATCAACCCTCCATACATGACAATTAGGGATGATAGAATTATCTTATCTCCTGACCCTGCCTTTCTCCCAAAGGTGGTATCCAATTTCCACAGGTCCCAGGAGGTAGTTCTTCCCTCATTTTGCACTAATCCATCCAACGATAGAGAGGCAGCCTTTCATACATTGGACGTTAGGCGTATTCTGTTACACTATCTGGAGGTCACTAGGGATTGGAGACAGACTGATAATCTCTTAGTATCCTTCCAGGGAAAGAACAAGGGTAAAGCAGCTACCTCACAAACCATCGCTAGATGGGTAAAACAGGCCATAGGGGAATGCTATAGATCCAGTGGAAAGGATATCCCCGTAGGGTTTGGGGCACACTCCACCAGAGCAGTAGCCACTTCCTGGGCAGAGAGGGCATCAGTCACATTAGAGCAGATCTGTAGGACCGCTACTTGGAGCACTCCACACACCTTCTTTAGACATTACAGATTACAACTATCGTCAACAGAGGACTTGACGTTTGGTAGAAGGGTACTGCACGCAGTGGTCCCTCCCTAGGCGGGGGAAATTCCTAATCTAATCTCCAGGGGTGCCGTCATAGGGCGAGAAGAGAAAACAAGAATTACTAACCGGTAATGTCTTTTCTTTGAGCCCATGACGGCACCCCGCCTAATACCCGCCCTTGAAAGAGATATGACATACCTTGACGTAGTTAATGTATGTTTAGATGTATATACTTTATTTAAAAAAAAAAAAAAAGCGTATATATATATATATATATAGACATATAAAGATGTATATAGAGGTAGATATATACATATGGATATATGCAGATATTATATAACACAGTTAGTATGCTATGTTGTGTTTGTTAAAAAGATTCGCTCCTAGGATCCTTGCAAAGAACTGGTGTGGTGAGAGGAGGCGATTCTTTTAAGGTCCAGTGTTCTGTTTCCTGTCCAATGGGAATAGGAGGTGGTCCTCTCCAGGGGTGCCGTCATGGGCTCAAAGAAAAGACATTACCGGTTAGTAATTCTTGTTTTCCAGTCTGACACAGTGTGCTCTTCTGCCATCTTTGTCTGCAACAGGAACTCTCCAGATCAGTAGCAAATACACATCGAAAACCTCTCCTGCTCTGGACAGTTCCTGGACAGAGGTGGCAGCAGAGAGCACTGTGTCAGACTGGAAAGAAAACGCCACTTCCTATAGCTAGGAGAGAGACAGAGGAACCTTGGGCTGTTGAAGTATAAAGTTTTTGGTCTTTTTGTGCTTTGAATTTGTTCCAAGCATGCCCCAGAGACCAGTTAATGCCCTCACAGTTTTGTTTGCTAGTAGTATTATATACCGCAGCAATTACGCATATGAGGTGAATCATTAAAGAGGATGTACCACCAGGTACATCCTCTTTAACCTAAACCCACTGATTGAACGGCGCCGGCACGGGGAAGCCGGTGCCACGCGGCTCCCTTAGAATGAATGGAGCCGCGTCCTACAGGGGAGGGAATTCCCTCCCACTGGGCTTGAGCACCGGCCGGTTCCGGTGCATGGAACGGCACCGTGCACGGGAACGGGGCCTCGGTCCAAAAAAACGGACCGCGGTACCAGCTTCCCCGTGTCGGCGCCGTTCGATCAGTGGGTTTAGGTTAAAGAGGATGTACATCCTCTTTAAATAAACAGACAAACTAGTAGGACATGAAGTCACACACAAAATTAAAAACATAAAGAAAAACACACTACAGGCTGATCCAATTTGGATGTAAATGTCCTTACAACAAGTCACAATGAAGCGGAGTATTGTGTGTGGCCTCCACATGCCTGTATGACCTCCCTACAACACCTGGGCATGGTCCTGATGAGGTTGTGGATGGTCTCCTGAGGGATCCCCTCCCAGACCTGGACTAAAGCATCCGCCCACTCCTGGACTGTCTGTGGTGCAACGTGATGTTTGTGGATGGAACGAGACATGATGTCCCAGATGTGCTCACTCGGATTCAGGTCTGGGGAACGGGCGGGCCATTCCATAGCGTCAATACCTTCATCTTGCAGGAACTGCTGCCACACTCCAGCCACATGAGGTCTAGCTTTGTTGTGCATTTGGGGGAAGCCCAGGGCTAAACCCACCAGCATATGGTCTCACAAGGGAGGAAGGTACAGTATGTCTCTTACCTTTCTCCAGAACACCATTAGTCGTGTATTTATTGCATTTAGTCGTGTTCTCCATGGTCGGATGAGACCGTTAACAGCACTGGGGCACCCGTTATGAGAACCGGACTGGCTGGAGAAGATTGGTGCTAAGAGGGCAGGCAGTGCTCCTAACGGGTGCCCCAGTGCTCCTGACACCCTTACCGGACGGTGGAGCACAAGCCTAACTGCACCGGAACGGCATTGTGGAGGAAGGTAAGAGACACCTTCCTCCTCGGTGTCTTCTGTGCAATAGGGACATATCAGCAAGTTAGATTCATCTAACCTGCTGATAGTCCCCCTATCTACTGGGAGGATACTAGGGGAGATACATAACATACTGTTTACTGGGGACTATCTACTGCTAATAGAGATGAGCGAACCGGGTTCGAGTCGATCCGAACCCGAAGGGCTTTATCCAAGTTCAACAGCCACCGCTAATCAAATGCCGAATGTCCGGGTTCGGTTCGACTCGAGGTTTGCTCATCTCTAACTGCTATCTATCAGGGTGATACCTACATGAGAAATACTACATACCTTGCAGGGGTACATAGCTAACAGGAAGACTACCTGGCGGAGTGGGGGGGCACTACTGCTATATGGAGGCACTACAGATGTGGAGGATGACGATGACGCATGAATAAGGAGCCTAAAATATTTGTCTGGCAGATTCTGTGGAGATGAGTCATAGCTGGGAGAAGTCCTCATAATGGCCCATTCCAGATGGTGGGGAAAAAAACTAAAAGTGAGCAAATCAGAGAAATTGTCTCCTGTTATTCACTCAGAGAAGAAGCTCCTGTAAGTCACTGGATGTAACTACATTGCAATTATCAGTATCTGGTGGTAATATTTGTCCCCTGTAAACTGGTTCTGTTGGTATCATTGGTCTTAGTATACTGGATTTGGTCATTGACAAGATGATGGTAATTCATATGGTGATAATAATGGGGGGAAGGGGGCGCCCACTGCCTGTCCTCCCCATACATAGGAACAAGTGGGTCAGGCGATGAATTTCCATCACGCCCAACCCCTAACACCACCAACACTATCTGCTTATGGTAGTTCTGGAGAGCCACCTTAGATTGACGACCTGATCTGGCACAAGCTACGGGTACATCTGACAAAAGTATAAGGTGTATGGGTGTGGTGTTCTACCATGGGTATTACTATTGGTTACACCCTTAGAAAAACCCTGTACTTATTGTGTAGAATTGGTGATGAAAGTAGTGATAAAGTTTCGCCACAAGATGTCGCTGTATTAGATATGTGTAATAATATTCAGATGCTGCACAGCTGAAGTATGTAAAGGGTTATTGTTTGTATGTCACATGGATCTGTGAACCTATAGGAATCTGTTCTTCTCTCCATCACCTCTCTCTTTACTTTTGCACTTTACTATTGCACTCTTCACCCACTCAACGCTGAGGAAGGAAGTCACATGGGTAGAGGAAGTGCATGAGTCTTTCGAGTTGGATACTGTGGAGGAAGGATGCAAGCTAGACAGCACTCTACAGTGGTACTCTCTGGGCCCTGGCCCTCTGCCAGGTTCCCTACTCAAGTTCAGTCTTAGTCAGACCCGTATGGGTAGGAAGCAAGACAGGACACATAACTTCTCAGTTATGCTACACAACACTGCAGTGTTAAACCCCTTTCAAGAGAGGACAAGTCAGAGACAACCTCAACCCACGCTGTGGACTAGGACACAGAGCAGGACAGTATCCACAGACAGCAGTAAGCTAGTAACTGATCCAGATAGAGCAAAGTTGCAATAAGTCTAGGAACTCTATCTCGCAGCGCGGTTGTCAGCAGGGAACCTCAGCATTCTGCTCATCCCAGGTAAATAGTAGAGATGAGCGGAACTTTCGCGGACTTTCAGTCCGAAAGCCGCTCACTCCAGTGCGATGCCTGCGATCCCGGGAGCGTAGTTGCGCTCCCAGGAATCTGCGGGCAGGATCTTCCAGGGAATTCAAGATGCATCATCCTCCAACATCCCGGCAGAGCACAGTACTACTTGGGTTGGGACTCTCACAATATCTTCCTCTCTGCTTCTTTGTATCCTTCAACACTCTATTCCTGTCGCAGATCTGATAATCGTATTGTCAAGTGTCTTATCAAGTGCTTTATCTAGGGATCTGTCAAGTGTAACTTATCTTGTCAAAAGACAAGGAAAGGTAAAACCATGCCCAATGCTCTCGGTAGAGGTGGACATAGCTAATGATATACATACAGCCCTGCAAGTATATATAAGTACCACTGGTGCTTTACACACTGTGTGACCACGTCCCAGAAAACCAAGCCACTAACTTGGTACCAAATCCAGCAAAAAATAAAGCAATGGAACTTAAGCCAACTTGAAGTTGCAAAAAAGGTTGTTTATCTTTATATTGAATATGCTTGAAACAATACAAATAATAAAGTCTTTCACATGAATATAAATAGAAAACGTCACCACAGTGTGTTGGACAGACGCCAGATGATCTTCGCACCACGCTTCGGTGCTCGGCAAGTCTCTGTCCTTCGAGGCTCTCACCCTCTGGGGAACGATGACGTAGGCATGCACGCTACGTTTCGAGGGAGGAGCCCTCTTTCTCAAGCGCTGTCAGTAAGTGAAGCCGCCACCATATTTATACTACACACGTAATGATTTACATGTCACTATAAAAACAAAAACGAGTATTAAAGAAACAAAATAACAATCCATTACACTTACTAAAAACAGAGTCTATACCTATGTGCATACATTCTTAAATTCATTAGATTTCATTACATTATATCTACACTAGTATGCACTAGTATTACCTATTCTAACGTCATCAAAATAGATGTTATATAACCTTTACACTACTTGACTATATAATGCCCAGGAGTCCCTTTAATTACATTTTTTACAGAAATACAGAAAAATTACATATTTCATTAAGCCCTTAGGGGGCCACGCAGTCCAATGTATATATCCAATACGTTTCTTTTTGGAGTAATCTTTTTTCTCATGTCTGCCTTGCTTCCTATCGCAATCTCCTCTAAGATAACCCATTTTAAATCAAATACCTTATGTCTATGTTCGTGAAAATGTCTCGCCACTGTTGTTTCTCCATAATTTTTTCTCTTACTTGTGTCGCTTTCTGGAGTCTGTTTTAATTTCTGTGCGTAGGTGCGAATCGCAGACCTGTGTTCGTTAACTCTAATGCGCACTTCTCGTGATGTCTGACCAACATACACTAGCCCACACGGGCATTTCAACATATAAATCGCATTGCTAGTCTTACATGTGAACATTCCCTTAAGCTTGATTATATTACCATTCTGTGGATGACATATAGAGCCACCTTTTATAATACTACTACAGTTCTGGCAAGATAAGCAGGTGAAGGTACCAGTTTTACAAGACCTCATCTTCATTTGTCTTGTTCTTGTTGTCTTACCTATATCGGACCTGATGACATTATTAGCAATAGACTGTCCCTTTTTATAGACAAAATGTGGTGTTTGTTACATACATACAGCCCTTTCTGCCCGATAGTCGGCCGTGTAATTGCTCTGTAAATGGTAGCGGATTGGCGCTCATTTACACTTTTTGATCTGGCCTTCTAATAGGACCCTATGTTATTACCCCATGGATATACAAGGTAGTCTATCTTTTTACCCAATACAGAGGATAGTCCTGCTAACTACTCCATCAATACCTAACATGGTCCATCTTATAAACCAATAAATAGTCAAGTTAATCTATCTTATTACCCCATGAATACCCATGATACCGCATTGTAGTACTCCATGCACAGCTACAGAGCCACCCCTGTTCTCAGGCTGTGTGTAGTATTACATTTCACCTTCAATCACTTCATTAGAACTAAGTTGCGAAACCCCAAGCAAACGGAGCACAGGAGAGGTGTTGTATCAGGAAAAAGTGGCTCTAAGCCTGGTCAACCCCTGTAATACCCAAGATATTCCAGATCAGTAATCCTTGAATATCGAACATAATCAATCTTATTACACCATGCATACCCATGAGAGCCCATCATAGTACTCCATTATTACCCAAGATAGTTCATCTTACTACCCCATAAATACCTAATATACCGTAGTCTGTATTATTACTCCATGAATAACCAAGATAGTCCATATTAGTACCACATAAATATACATTAGATAATCTATTTTATTACTATGTGAATACAGAGGACAGTCCGAGTAACTGCCCCATCAATGCCTAATATACTCCATCATATTAACCTATAAATAGCCAAGAAAGTCCACCTTATAATTCCATGAATGCCCAATATAGTCCATTGTACTAACACATGGAAACCCATAATAGCCCATCTTATACCTCCATGAATACACAAGACAGTCTATGGTATTACCCCATAAAATACCCACAGTAGCCCCATCTTATTACTCTAACTATGACATTACTGCGTGGACGCCCCTCCCAGTCCAGGTAACTCTACCATCATCTGTTATTGCTTTCATTTTAGAAGAAAGAAAAAAAAATAAGGGAAAATCATAAACCAGAAGACCCTCCCTACCTTGGAATGGCAGCCCGATCATATCCAGCCGACTGATGTTGTTCCTCTTTGCTGTCTTGTTGCCAAATAATGTTTTGTATGGGTAACTATAATTAATATATATACTATATATATATATTTATTTATTTGATAAAATAAACAGGTGTATAAACATTATTCTCCTCCTATTCTGCACAGTATTTTCTTGTTAGAGCAGCAGTTTGTGCACCAGAGCTGTTCTTCATACAGCAGAGAGAAACTTGCAACCATAGTTCCTTTCTTTGTCACACAGAAGTATACTGGTGGGTATTGGTGGTGGAAGAGTTAGGGTCTTACTAGGAGAAGCTATTTTTAACAATACACGATTAATAATAGACGATCGCGAACAAGATTGTTTATTGTTAACCTGAAATTGTTCACCATATGGGTGCGTTTACACTCCTGCCGGAACAGGAGTGTAGATAAGAAGAGATAAGTGATACTTGTGCCTATGTATAGACTATTGTCTGACCACCTTCTGCTCCCTAGTTGGGTAGAAGCCGTCCTAGGTGGGAAGCACGAGCCCCAGTTGTCGGTTATCTGGGTGTAGCAGGTTCCTAAGACTTCTCAGTCGTCTTGCTCTGGGCAGTAGGATATGTAGACCTTTACTCTGGTAGTGTTGTCCTACTGGGATCAGTTTCTGTAGTGTCAGGAGACTGCCTTGCACGTTTAGAAGAATTCCTGGCATGGGCAAGGGTTATACTAAGTGGTTTCTCTCCCCTAAGGTGAACTTAGCACTGCATAACTCTGTCAGTTGCTTGCCTAAAAGAAAGTCTGTTGGTCCTTGTGTGGTGACCCCCTGTGTGGAGGCGCAGTCGGTTACTTGCCAGATGGTAAGGTGTGATGCCAGTTCTGTGATCGTTGGCCGAGATATAGGTGGTAGTTTGTTGTGACGCCAGTGCCGGTTGGGCACACAGGTATGGTGGCACACCTGCTTTTATTTTAGTGGGCTGGCTATACCTTGTTCCCCTGTGGACAGTGACCTGCCACGTTGTGTGTGGGTCCCTTGGGCAATTATCTTGGTGGTCCGGAGTGGAGTATTAACCCAACCGAACTCACCCACAGAAAGGGGAGATGACCCAAGGAATGTGTGCTTGCTGTGTTGGTGCTCAATGAAGAATCACATAGTCCCTTTAGCATAAATATAATCTGGTTTACTGTTAAGATACTTGATATGGGCAGCAGATAATACAACTTTGCCTTGATGTCCCGTGGTGGGACACCAGACTTAGTCCCTGTCAGGGGTCCTGGCTAATTCAGGCCCCAGCTTAAAGGGGTATTCCGCCCAAAATTATTTTTGCATTAATACGTTGCCCACCCGTAGCTTTCCATCTTTCCAATATAAAGTTATTATTGATTCTGCACAGTTTTGCTGTTATCTAGTTGCATTCACCCCCACTAAACGCATAGAATCATCAGCTCTCAATCCACTCCGACACCGCTCCCTGCTCCTGGCCCGCAACCTCCGAAACGGCATCACGTGTCCTCCTTCTCTTCAATGGGCCGGGTTAGCGCTTCTAATCGAGCCAAACTGAAGTGAAGGAGGACGGCGGTGGCTGCTGTTAGAGAGGGAGACAGTGATCAATGCAGCTGTCACTGTCTCCCTCTCTAACAGCAGCCACCCCAGTCACCGGTACCGTGTGCCCCCCCTCCCCCCCAGCCCCAGAGCTCACCCCCTGACTGTGACCCCTCATCCGCGGCACCCCTGTCACCTACCGGCGACACCGCTGCTCACTCGGGGCTTACACCAGGTCCCCCCGTCAGCCGCCCGCAGCACCCGGAGGCACCCCCCCCCCCCCCCCCCGTCACTTGCTGTCGCTTACCGGCGGCACCGCGGCTCACTGTTCCCCATCACCTGCGACTGGGCTTGCGATGCTGGCCCGTAGCTTACCGGCGGCACATCCCCCCCCCCCCCCCCGCGTCTATTGCTGTCAGACTCTCGCCTGCAGCGCTTACCGGCGACCCCCCCCCTCCCCGTCACTTGCTGTCAAGCGATTGCCCGTGGCGCTTACCGGCAGCACCCCCCCTGCCCCCCGCGTCACTTGCTGTCAGACTCTCGCTTGCGGCGCTTCCCGCGGCACATCCCCCCCCCCTCACTTGCTGTCAGCCACAGCGCTTACCAGTGGCACGGCGGCTGACGGTCCCCCCATCACCCACGGCTTACCGGCGACACCTTCCCCACCACTGAAACCCCCCCCTCCGAGCCAAACTGAAGTGAAGGAAGACGGCGGTGGCTGCTGTTAGAGAGGGAGACAGTGATAAGTGCAGCTGTCACTGTGTCCCTCTCTAACAGCAGCCACCCCGGTCACCGGTACCGTGTGCCCCCCCCTCCCCCCCCCAGCCCCAGAGCTCACCCCCTGACTGTGACCCCTCACCCGCGGCACCCCTGTCACCTACCGGCGACACCGCTGCTCACTCATGCTGCTTGCCCGCAGCACCCTGCGGCACTTACACCAGGTCCCCCGTCACCCGCCCGCAGCACACACCGCCCCCCCCCCCCCCGTCACTTGCTGTCGCTTACCTGCGGCTGGGCTTCAATGCTGGCCCGTAGCTTACCGGCGGCATCCCCCCCCCCCGCGCGTCACTTGCTGTCAGACTGTCGCCTGCTGCGCTTACCGGCGGCAGCACCCTACCGCCCCCCCCTCACTTGCTGTCAGCCACAACCCACTAGCGCCGCCCGCCCTCCCGCGGAGCTTACCAGTGGCATGGCGGCTGACGGTCCCCCCATCACCCACGGCTTACCGGCGATACCGTCCCCACCACTGAAACCCCCCCTCCCTCTCACCTGCATGGCGTTTATCTCAACTGAGCTACACCATCTCAGCTCTGCTGCACCATCTCGCAAACTCAGCTCTGCTACACCGTCTCACCATCTCAGCTCTGCTACACCGTCTCACCATCTCAGCTCTGCTACACCGTCTCACCATCTCAGCTCTGCTACACCGTCTCACCCTCTCAGCTCTGCTACACCATCTCACCTCTGCTGCACCATCTCGCCGTTTTAGCTCTGCTACACCGTCTCGCCGTCTCAGCTCTGCTACACCGTCTCACCGTCTCAGCTCTGCTACACTGTCTCGCCATCTCAGCTCTGCTACACAGTCTCGCCATCTCAGCTCTGCTACACCGTCTCACCATCTCAGCTCTCCTAGTTCACCATCATCAGGTATAAGCATTGCATGATGGGAAATGTAGTTTCCTATCTTGATTATAGACCATCTTTTAGAAAAACTTGTAACTCAGGAATGGCAGCAGCTAGAAAGATGGGAGATGGCTCAAAATACTCAGGGGGACTTGGTGAGTAAGACCAGCTAGGTTTGGGGGCATTACATTTTTTTGCTTTTTGGGGGAATACCTCTTTAACTTCTGCATGAACTGTGTCTCTTTGTGTTCTCTCTCTGGAAACTAAGTAAGAACTGACTCCCTTCCTCCACAAGGTTAACTCCTCCTACAGGGGTAAATCTAAACCCTCCTGTGAGTGGTGGGGCTGAGCGTGGGTGAGAGAGAAGGACAGGATAGGATAAGAAGGAAGAGCACCTGTGACTGGTCAGCATAGAAACACATGGTACAACACAGTTAACCCTAGACTCTACAGCTGTGCATAAAAGACAAAAACAGTGGTGACATCTAGTAGAGAAAATAAGGTACTACATTTCATTCTTTGTTAACCTGAAAGACTTACTAAGGTGCATAGGATTGCACCAGTGGTGGGACACCACACTACTACTACAGCTACCACTTCTACTACTACCACCACTACTACTACACAGCCGCCAATCTCCTGCCTTTTCTATCATGTTCTATACTGTGGTACTACTACGACCACCACTACTATAACTACACAGCTGCCTATCTCCTGCCTTGTCTAGGATGTTCCATACTGTGCTAACACTACACAGCCGCACATCTCCTGCCTTATCCACAATGTTCCATTCTGTACTGCTGCTTCAGGAAACCCTACTTTTTTTGCAAGGAGGCACAGAGGCAGTACCGGCCGGAGCCGCACACTCCATTGTGTGAACTGACAGGTTCTCTGTGGCCACTATTCAATAAATAGCGGCTGCAGAAAACTGACAAGTCGTTTTTTTGCAGCGCCGTCAACGATCTCGGATGGAGTGTATACTATGTCTATCCACTCCGGCAGGGATTCCCTCTAGTTGCAGCACAATGTAAGTTAAGTAATAATCACGGCTGTTGCAAATTGGCAACAACGGCCATGATTAATACCAAATTTATGTAGTGTGAACATGGCCAGAGGTGCCAATACATTGTATTAACAACTGGGGTATGTAAATTTTTTGATCAGGGTCATTTGGATGTTTGAGCTTGTCATTATGATTTAAAAAGAGAAAACACAGTAGTTCGACAATAAATGGCTTCACCCAACCACTAACCATGACTGGGAAAAAAGTTTTTGTGTTATCATTCATATTGTCAAGAAAACAAATTCTGCCGAGTTATGTACATTTTTGAGCACAACTGTAGTGTATAGTTCAAAATTTTATCACCTCCCTTAATGGCAGATAACCGACTTACATGGCAAATTTGGGACCAATTTTGAGGGGAAATTATGACTTCAATTTAAAAAAAATTATTGGAATTCAATGGGTAATCGTCTGTCAGTGCACACCGTATAGAATAATGGACGTAAATAATGAACATGCCCTTTTATTTACGACCATAATTTTGCAAAATACGGCAGTTTTTTCACCTTAAAATAACAGTTGTCCAAAAATATGGCCTCAAAAAACGTCTTGTGAACATACCCTTAAAGAAATTGAAGGAGGGTGCTGTTTCCTGTCCAGAGGTGGAGACTACAGTACCTCTAATTGGTGCTATAATGGAAAACAGATTACCAGTGTAACCTTGATATTTTTGCATTGCTGTAAAATGTTTTTTGAGCCATGTAAAGCTCAGTAGATGAATGGTTTAACGTATGCCATTAAAGAATTGTAGAGTATTATTCTGATAGTGGAAGTTTAGTATTTTTGCGCTCCTCTCCAGCATGCCTCCTCCATGGCCCGCTGCCAGTGACCTCTTTCTACAGACTCTCTTGGAAGAGCGATTTAATGTTGCAACTGTATTAAGCTGCATAGCTCTGAGCTCTGATTCCTTATGCAGCAGATCGTACTGAGACAAACTAATCCAGCATTCAACTTAATCTCCCATTTACTACTGGCATTTTTTTTTCTGATTGACCTGATGAGTTCTTTGTGCTATATGAGGTAAGAAATGGATTTAATAAAAATTAAGTATTTTACCTCTTTTCATTCTATTCATATTTTTTGTTTGTTTTGTTTTGTCATAAAATAGAAAATACAGTAGGACTTTAATACTTTGTTTTATTTCTGAAGCGCTCAAAATATTTCCACCAAGAGACATTGAAAGAATGAAACACACCGGGTGCATGGATTAGCATGCCTCATGCATTATTGGGTAACTAGTTTTATAAGCAATGCAAAAATGATAGCTAATAAAATGTGTAGTATAATAGGAAAGTGTGGAATACTCCTGGCAAGCATTGAGGGAATCTACAGTAAGATTCCCGGAATCTAATGAATTGGCTTTTAATTAGTGTTGTGAAATATATTTCATTTTCCGAGTATTGTGATTCCCTGGAGAAGTCTTGAATGAAAATCTGGACTGTCTCATTTCAGACGTCTGCAGGGAATTGCAACGAATTTTACATGACTCCATGAATCGATGTTACATTCATTAGATCAGAGTTAGGCAAGTCACACAAGTCTAACCCTGGCAGTTACAGTATGGATGTACACCTGGCTCCTGAGGGGTCCTGCCACGTACAATGCATTTAAAAAATGTACACATTGGCCCAGGCTGGGTTCACACTGCGTATATTTCAGTCAGTATTGTGGTCCTCATATTGCAACCAAAACCAGGAGTGGATTAAAAACCCAGAAAGGCTCTGTTCACACAATGTTGAAATTGAGTGGATGGCCGCCATATAATGGCAAATATTTGCTGTTATTTTAAAACAACGGCTGTTATATTGAAATAATGGCCGTTATTTACTGTTATATGACGGCCATCCACTCAATTTCATCATTGTGTGAACAGAGCCTTTCTGTGTTTTTAAACCACTCCTGGTTTTGGTTGCAATATGAGGACCACAATACTGACTGAAATATACGTAGTGTGAACCCAGCCTAAAATTCCAGGTTTTTGGCATGTGAAAAATTAGAGTGGTGGACAGTAAGCGCAACTTTAGGAAGTTGGTGCCAAGGCTAATAAAATCCCGGGATGTATCAAGAGGCATAGATGCTAAAGATGAGAACATAGTTTGGCCTCTTTATAAATCACTAGTCAGCCCACACATGGAATACTGTGTACAGTTTTGGGCAACGGTATAAAAGAAGGAGACAGCGGATGCAGAGGAGGGCGACCAAGGTCATTGAGGGAATAAGTGGGTTACAGTACCAGGACAGGTTATCAGGCTTGGGGTTATTTACGCTAGAAAAAAGACGTCTTAGGGGCGATCTGATTACAATGTACAAATATATGAATGGACAGTACAGAGATCTTTATAGTGATCTTTTTACTGCTGGGTCTGTAACCATGACAAGGGGGCATCCTATACAGCTAGAGGAAAGAAGATTTCACCATCAGCACAGACGTGGATTCTTTACTGTAAGAGCAGTGAGACTGTGGAACTCTCTGTGCCTAATACATTAAATAAGTTTAAGGGAGGCATGGATTCTTTTCTTGAACATTTATATTATATATATATATATATATATAAAATATTAATATAAATATATAATATAATATATCTATATCATAAAAATGAAAGTCTGTCTGTCCCGTATAGACTTCCACACGCCTAAACCATTTGACCCCAAATTTTGCCCACAGATACATTGGGTGCCCGGGAAGGTTAGAACGAAGGTCCCGTCCTTACCAGATGTACAGGAGCGGACAGGGAGAGGGAAGAGCGCCCCATAGAGATGAATGGGAGACTCTCCACACTGCACACACAGGTGATATGGCAGTTGGAAGCCTCAGCAACCAATAGGATTACTTCTTTCATTTTCATAGGGAGCTGGAATCTGATTGGTTGCTAGGGCATCTGCCTCACAACAGATTCACAGAAATAAATGGTAGACCCCCTTACCCCAAATATACAGTCAGGGCTAGCTCCAGGGTTTTGTGGGCCCTTAGGCGACAAAGCCTCAGAGGTCCCCTTTGTGGAGCAAATCATGTGGCGACAGTAAAACAGTAGGTCCCTCTCTGTGTAGTCCCCTTTTAGATGCCCCCCTCTGTGTAGCCCACTTATAGAAGCCTCCCTCTGCCAGACAAACATCTAAGGCACTTCAGCACCTTCCTCTATAAAAGCTCCCAACAGTAATAGGACGCTCTTGGTGCCCCTAAAGTTATGTCCTTTCTTTATGCCTTATTCTGTAGTTGTGCCCCCTCTCTTCACCCCTATCTGTAGCTGTGCCCCCTCTTAGTGTGCATATCTGTAGCTGTGCCGCCTCTTAGTGGGCATATCAGTAGTCAGGCCTCCTTTCTGCCCCTGATCTGTAGGTTAGCCCTTTGGGCTTTAATCTGTAGTAAGGCCTCTCTCTGTGCAAAAAGAACTTTGCCCTTATGAAATGTAACACTGCTCCCCCTCCGCACAATAATCTCTCACTGCCCCCCAATAATCTGTGCCACTGCTCCCCCCTCCCCACAATAATCTGTGCCACTGCCCCCCCCTCCCCACAATAATCTGTGCCAGTGCTCCCCCCTCCCCACAATAATCTGTGCCATTGCTCCCCCATCCCCACCAAAAAATCTCACTGACCCCCAATAATCTGTGCCACTTCTCCCCAATAAACTGTGTCACTGCCCTCCTTAGATAAATTGTGCTATTGTCCCCATAAATCAGTGTTTCCCAACACTCATTTATGGGGATGATGGCACAATTTTTCAGTACATGATGGAAGTTGTAGTTTTTCTGCAGTACATGATGGGAGTTGTAGTTTTTCTGCATTTGGAAAATTATATCTCAGAGAACACCACAAGTGTCTCTTCAGTTGTTATCAAACTATACCTCCCATTATGTCCTGCTAGCAGAATATAATTGGAGTTGTAGTTTTGCAGCAATTGGAGGTCACATGGCCCCTAAACACTCCACAAAACCCTGACCCCCCACCCCCTTCCCTTTTTTGCATTCGCCAGTCTCCTGGCCCAGGAACTGAGCTGCTCTGGTCTCCTCTCATCAGGTCCGGCCTCCTCTCATCAGGTCCGGCCTCCTCTCATCAGGTCCGGCCTCCTCTCATCAGGTCCGGCCTCCTCTCATCAGGTCTGGCCTCCTCTCATCAGGTCCGGCCTCCTCTCAACAGGTCTGGCTTCCTCCAATCAGGTCTGGCCTCCTCCAATCAGGTCTAGCCTCCTCCAATCAGGTCTGGCCTCCTCTAATCAGGTCTGGCCTCCTCTAATCAGGGCCAGAGCAGAAAGATGCAGGGAGTGCAGATCAGGCTGATCTACAGCACGGAGGAGACGCTGGCTGGCTAGGCAGTGAGGTGAATGTTCCCTATGTCCAGCCAGTCTGAGTGAGGAATGAAAGCAGCCCTGGCGGGACAGGGCCCCGACACTTGCCCAGCTAAGCCGGGTGCTGACGCCGGCCCTGTATACAGTACAGGTATACAGGACCCCAAAACTATACATTACAGGTATAGAGGACCTCTACCAACTATATACTATAGGTATATACAGGACCCCCAAACTATACACTACAGGTATACAGGACCCCTAAAAAGTATACACTTTAGGTATACAGAACCCCTCCAACTATACACTAGAGGTATACACGAATTCCACTGATTAACTCAGATGAAACAATACCTTTTACACGATTGCAGTTTCCTTTTAAGCATCATCTGCAATGACAATAAACAAGGCCCAAGGCCTATCACTGCAGGTGGCGGCATAAGGGTGCGTTCACACGTACAGGATCTGCAGCAGATTTGAAGGCGCAGATTTGAAGCTGCAGAATCAAAGCAAATCCATTCTAGGCCATTAAATCTGCTGCTGATCTGCTGCAGATCCTGTACGTGTGAACACACCCTCAATCTGGATTCTGCATGTTTTCTGCATGGACAATTGTATGTTGCTGCTCCAGCTGTGTATCAGGTAAAACTCTTTATGGCTATGTACCTGGCAATAACACTGCCAATGTTGTATATAAGCAGGCTCTGTATATAACACTGCCAAGGGCATAGATTTGCCTCCTGGGCGACCTTGAAACAAATCTAATTAACACAATGACACTTTATACCCGGGCAGCGCCGGGTACATTTTCTAGTATATAATATTACAAGTTATGGGCACATAGATTACATGTGATAGGATGTTGATCCAGGGATATATATCCATGTTGGAGTCGGGACAGAACTTTGGACCTTTGATGGTGCAATTGGCATCTGCCTTACAAGGGTTTTTTCCTTCCTCTGGATCAACACAGTAGGCTCATAGGTTGAAATTGATGGACTCCTGTCTTTTTCAACCTTATGAATTATGTAAATATCTAAAATAATGTAGTTGTATAAGTGTGAACACCTTGTTATAACTGTTCTAGAAGGATTTTTTCTGACATTTTCTTAGTTGTATAGTACAGCAAAAGCCATGGTCAGTAAACAGTTTACAACACATCATTGCTAAAAGGTATTAATCTGAACAAGGGTACAAACATTTTTCCCAAGGCATTAGATATACCATAGAACACCATAAATATGGTTATATAAGCATGTAACAACAAACTTCCAGATTCCTTGTGTCTGGGCTTTGGTGTAGGTTAACAAGACTGAAGCCTTTTCTTATATAGAAGAACGTCCAAGCCCGGCTATATTTTGCCCAAACCAACATCAAGTCTACCAAAAGCACAAGGTAAAATGTGTTATGTTCTGATGAGACCAAGGTTAACTTTTTTTTACTATAAATCCCAAAGGTATGTTTGGGGCAAATCCAACACTGCACACCACCAATACCCTCAGTGAACCATGATGGAGACAGCAGTATTCATTGGGGTAACTTTAGGCAAGGTGGAAGGAATTATGAGTAGAGTTGATCGAACCTCGGAAAATCCTAGATTTGATTTAACTCGAACATTCCCGAACCTTCCACATTAGATTGTGAATGCCTTCCCGGTCCGTGGGGAAGGAGGAGGGTACCCGGGGACTGCTTGGAATTCCGGGATTCAGCCTATTACCTAGGCTGAATCCCAGAATTCCAGGCGGTCCCCGGGCATGGTCCTCCTTCCGCACAGACCGGGAAGGCATTTGCAATCTAATGTGGAAGGTGAACAAGTGTGTGAACATAGCCTTTCTGTGTTTTCCATCCACTCCTGGTTTTGGTTAAAACATGCGAAGCTAAATACTAAGCAAAAATACTGTGTGTGAATATAGCCTAAGGCTGAGTTCACACTGCTTAAGACACCAGCTGTTCTGTAACATAGCCGTGTCACCGTTGTCAGTGAAGTTCATCGCAGCCGGTACTGCAGTACTGGCTGGATGAACTTCATTTCTTCAGAGTTAGTATGTGGGCACATTGCAGTGTGTCTGCATCCCAATTACCCATAGCAAACAATGTAAAGTCCGGCCAGAGCCGAACTGTTGTCTGAACTGTCAGTGTTGTGTGGCCGCCATTCAATGAATAGCGGTCGCACAAAAGTAACATGTCAGTTTTTTCTGCAGCCGCAAAAAATCTGGCCGGTATTCCATTACAATCAATGTAATTGGCAATTTCATTATATAACAGCCGTGATTGCAAAGCTGCAACTACAGCCATTGTTTAATGAAATTATACATAGTATGAACATAGCCTAAGGGTGTACATAGTAATGTAACTGCATTATTTTACTTTATTTTTACACCCTAAGGCTATGGTCCCACAAGCCTTATCATAGCGGGTTTGTACTTTAATCCCTAGGATATGGCGGTTTGGTGCACTGAGGGCAGGATTAATGCACCGATCCACCTTACTAGCCTAGGGATTCAACCACAAACTACATGGTAACAAAAACTCACCTTCATCCTTAGTGCCCTGTGTACAATAGAGACATATCAGCAGGTAAGGGTCCTTTTGCACATACAGATAAATAGCTTGTTTAGTGAATGACAAGGGATAATTTTTTCTTTTAAACGAGACATTTACACGAAAGGATAAATCTCTACAAAAAAACGCTAATACGATCGTTTTCATATCAGAATATAATACTGATGCCTGTGAACAAGTGTTTACACTATAAGGCTGGGTTCACACTACGTATATTTGAGGCTGTATAGCAACCAAAACCAGGAGTGGATTGAAAACACAGAAAGGCTCTGTTCACACAATGTTGAAATTGAGTGGATGGCCGCCATTTAATGGCAAATATTTGCTGTTATTTTAAAACAACGGCTGTTATATTGAAATAATGGCCGTTATTTACTGTTATATGGCGGCCATCCACTCAATTTCAACATTGTGTGAACAGATCCTTTCTGGGTTTTCAATCCACTCCTGGTTTTGGTTGCTATGAGGACCTGACATGAGGACCAAATACAGTCTGAAATATACATAGTGTGAACCCAGCCTAAAGCTATGTTCACACAACGTATGTTTTCGCAAAAGTACGGCCGTTGTTGGATTCAGAACAAAAACATACGCTGCCTTGCTTTTTATGGGATCCAGGATGGAGCGAATACACATAGTATACGCTCCGGCCAGGATTTCTCGCGGCGCCACATAGAACTGACATGCAAGTTTTCTGTGGCCGCCATTCAGTGAATAGTGGCCGTAAAAACCCATGTCAGTGCACACTATGAAGCGAGCGGCTGCGGCTGCAAGCTTCACAGTGTGCTGTGGGGAGTTCTGATGTGGGCGCCCACGGATGCGCCCACATCAGAACCCTGTGTCCAAAAAGATCATCCTGCCACTCTGTGACCGGGCCACGGAAAGGCTGGTTTTTTTATGCCAATTGAACATGGCCTAAGACTAGCAAACGATTAATGATGATTTTGAGGTCAGCTCAATGGCATACAAACAATTTCTTGCTCATCCTTTCATCGTTGCCACCAGCAGATTATTATTTAAATTTGAATTATATAGTTTTTTAAAGACTTTAAGTTTTGGCTGTTAAAAATTAATTTAAATTAATTAAAAATTGTGAATGTGTATAAAGGCACCTTTAACCACCCTTAACCAGATACCAGTTGTTTTCCTTCTACTCTTTTCCCAAATTTGTCAGATTGCCCTAATCATCAGCATATCTATTTCCCTTTACACATCGAGTATATAAGAGTTATGTGTGTATATTGTCATTCATTAATCCTCCCCCACTCCCGACACACACACACACACACTTTTATGCTGTGAACTTTATAAAACTTCTCAAATGGAGCAAAAAAAAAAAAAAGTTCTCCTTTTAGTTATAATGTGCTCTATAATAAAGGCGATCTATACACTCCTGACACCGATTCCTTAGATAAGACCCTTCATATATTAGTCTCTAGTTATAGCCTATTTTTCAGCCCCTGAAATGTGACCTCCTGAGCACATATAATCGGCCTAATGGCCATTTTTCTCTTTTCCCTGTATTGATAAATAGCACACATAATGCATGTATTCATTTGAGGCTGAAGACTGGTATGCAACAGGCAAGTATTGGGGTCACAAACAAAAAGGCCGTCAAGTGGAACAAAGGATGTGACCTTTTTTTTGTACATGGCTTAAATTTTCTAAATTGTTCACAGCAAATTACAGTGCGCCCTTGTCAGAGAGGGAGGAAGTTACACTTATTCATGCAGCTATGCACCCATTTTCTTTGCTGCTCTATTACTCAGTCCCGTCCTGTTCTTTTAATTGATTCTGACACTACTCTACATAGAATCTCTATTATGTACAGCTACACATTGTCCCATTTTGTTAATAAAATGTGTACCAGCAAATCCAAGACAGGATAGCATGACTATCTGCTTTATTCTTGTAGCAGTAGAGTGAATCGACAAGCCGCTGTGGTGTGCTGATGGTGGCACTGCTCTCCTCTTACCTGACATGCTCTTTTAGGGAGTTGTTTGTGTCCTTCCAATATGTTAAACTAAAGGGAACTTATCATCGTTTTTGAGCTGCCTGAACCATGTGTCATTGAGGCGCTCCCCAGCGGCTTCTCCCTACCTCACTGACCTGGAATAATAGATCTTTGCTTATACCCAAACAGAAAGAGATCTATCAATCAAGACTGGTGGGAAGTGGAGAAGCTGCTTGGGACGTTTCAATAACTTTTTGGGCCAGTATGAAAATGATGACAAGTTCTCTTTAAGATGGCTCTGAACCCCTTTACTACCAGGAGTTTTACACTTCAGATAAACACATCTTAATTATTAAAAAGGGAATGTCATACTCATTAGAAATGAGCAAATCTCAAGCACGCTTAAGTTTGTCCGAGCCTGAACGCTCTTTATTTGATTACCGGTGGCTGAAAAAGTTGGATGCAGCCCTAAGGCTGTCTGGAAAACATGGATATAGGCCATAGGCTGTATCCATGTTTTCCCAAACTCCCTAGGGCGGCATCCTACTTTTTCAGCCATTGGTAATCAAATGCTTCACACTTGGGTTTGGACGAACGTGCTTGAGGTTCACTCATCTCGAATACTCATCTAAGCCAAAACATCTGGCATTACATTGATCAAAACACAACTAAGTATAAAAAAAAGACTGGCTAAAAGTCAGACTAAAACAGTCAGAAATACTCAACACATGTCCTGCGAATTAAAGTTTAAGATGTGCAGAGTTCATGCATGCCACTGATACCTATGTCTATAAGTATTCCATAATCCAGTGCTTCTCAAACTGTGAGGCGGGCCTCACCAGTGAGGCGCCCCCTAGTTGTTGGTGAGGCCCTGCTGGGGAGGCAGTTTTCACAAAGTAACTGATCTGCACAGTACTTTTGCTTTTTGCAAAAATCTCTATTTTATTTAGCAACAATATTAAATTATTTTGTACCTAATTTATTAGTATATAGAGCTTGGGAGATGAGTGAAAGGTAGCCCTAGCATTATTTTCAGCTTTTAAATGGAATTTTACCACAGATAATGAGGCCCAGTCACCCTCTTGGTCAGTCTGGTGAGGACCAGGCATTGCCTTGGTCTAATGGGTGAGGCTCCAGTAGAAAATGTTTGAGAAGCACTGCCATAATCCATCCATGTATTCCCATAATCCCTAGAACCAGGGTAACAAAAAAATCTCAGTGATACAGATGCCAGTTAGGGTGGTGGTTCCTTGCTTTCCTGGCAGTGGGTGAGTGGGGGTAATGGGGGTCCAAATATGACAGCCAGAGAGCCGAACTATCTGTTTTTTTTCCCTACAGCAACCAATCACAACTCAAGTTGGTCAAATCAGTTTTGGTTTCAGGTCAATTGATAAACCTATTTTCTTTCTTTTTTTTAAGGTTGGGGGCGATCCTTTTCCTATATCACCCTATAAATCACTGGAAGGCCGTGTTCTGTTAGCGTCCTGTTAGTTGCAGTGATCCCCATTAAAGATGAGCACAACTCAAGCATGAATACCAATGCAGCTCTAAGGCTGCCTGGAAAACATGGATACGGCCATAGGCAACATCCATGTTTTCCTGGACTCCCTAGGGCTGCCTCCAACTTCCTCTGCCACTGGTAATCAAATGCCAAACAGATCTGAGCATGCTCCAGTTGCGCTCAACTCCACACATGACATACAGTATTTGCCGCGTATTTTCCATGTGGTATTTCAATGCCGAAAATTCATAGAATTTTACACTAGTAGGAAAATGTATGGCATTTGAAAAATATCAGTCACACACTGGGGAAAAAAACTTGACTATTGGAACAAATTTCAAATCTGCAGAATGTCAAATTTTGTGTTCAGAATGCAACAGATTAGAGATGAGCGAACCGGGTTCGGGTTCGAGTCGATCCGAACCCGAACTTTCGGCATTTGATTAGCGGTCGCTGCTGAACTTGGATAAAGCTCTAAGGTTGTCTGGAAAACATGGATACAGCCAATGACTATATCCATGATTTCCACATAGCCTTAGGGCTTTATCCAACTTCAGCAGCCACCGCTAATCAAATGCCGAAAGTTCGGGTCCGGATGGACTCGAGCATGCTCGAGGTTCGCTCATCTCTACAACAGATGTATTTTGGATTTTCCCCATTGACTTCTCTTTATCACTGATAGTAGTAGTAATAATAATTATCTATTTACACCATTGATTTATTTTTTATATTCTTTACAAATTTAACCTTAGGCCAAGTTCACAACATGTATTTTTTTTGTTATTAAACAACGGCCATTGTTTTATCACAGCGTCTGATCGCATTAACCCCTATGGAATTCCGACCACAGTGTATATACACTGTATACACTATGGCCGGGATTCCATGCGGCCACACAGAAAACTGCTATGTCTATTTTGTGCAGCCGCTATTCAGTGGAAAGAGACCGCACAAAATAAACTATGCAAACAATGTAAAGTAGGGCTCCCGGACGTGCTTTACATTATGAGCTATGGCTAATTGGAGTGCGGGCACACCTGAATATGCCCACATTGCAATTAAGTTGTAGTGATGTTCACCAGGCCGGGTGGAACATCTCAGACAGCGGCTGTTCTGTTACACGTCCGTGTCACAGAATGGTCACTGTTTTGCCATGTGTGAACATGGCCTTAAATTGGATTGAATGTGAATGACTATGGGGAAATATATAGAGAGTGTTTAGTTCCAATGCCGGAATGTAGGAGCCTTCCAGCCTGGGAGTATTTAGGGGCCTCATGGAATGCAGACACATTCCAAATCCGAGCACATTCAATTATTGTGTCATTTGTGAGTGTACTGATACAACCCAGCTATAATGGCTAAATTTAACAAAATGTAACTCATCAATTCAGTTCTTCTCAAACAAGAAATTCTCCCATTATTGAAAACATCAACAGTATCAATTCTGAGCCCTGAAGTAAGGTCCTGGCATGCCCCGACCTTAAAAGACAGTCTGTATGTGAACAGCTCTGCACACCCTGAAAGCTGGAGATTGCTGGTACTTACATAAATCCATCCTGTGCAGCCATAGCAGCCACCAATTTCGCAGACTTACTGTCCAGTCCAAGCAGCTGTCACGGTAGGATTTCCTCATCAACTCAGCAGATTACATTTTTTGTGCAAATCCAGCATAATACTATTTTGCTACTCTTTTAGTTTCTTTCGTAATAATCCAACAGTAGTAAAATGGCTGCAGAGATTTAGGAAGTGTCACATTTTTCATTGGATTGTAAAACAAATCAATACCAAAGGTTTTATGGTCCTATAGAAATTTAGGAATTGGATTAACAAATTAGGGTATTTTTTTTTTTAAACCCAGAATGCTTTTGCAGCTGTTATATTAAAATTATTATAATAGTACAGTGAAACACTGGATTACAGGTAATGTGGTTTAAGATAATTTTGTAATGCAGGGTTTACACAGAGCGATAATTCGCCCAATCGTACGATTAACGATTTCTAAGTAACGATTTTTCTTTTATAACGATCAGCATTTAGATGGAACAATATATCGTACAGAAAATTCGTTTTCCGATCGTTTTGCGATCGCTTAAGCCTATCTCGCACATAGGTAAAATCAGTGAACGACTGTTTACACGGAATTTTTTGCGATCGTTCGCTGCCTTTACACATACGATTATCGTTCGAATTCGACCGTCATCGTGCAAATTCGCATGATAATCGTTCCGTGTAAACCCAGCATTAGACAAGCTAATAATTAAAAAAAAAAAGAAAAATTGTAACTCTGTCAACGAGCAAGATTTATGAGCCCCCCCCTTGTCCCCATCTTGATACTGTACTGGGTGGAAAGCCCTCTCATATTAACCCTCCGCTACCTGATCAACTTTGGCGGTGATCGGACACCCTCCAACTGTCTTCCGGTGCCTGTCCATGTCAGGGACCCTGTAGAATTGCGGAGATCCTCCTGTGGAAGCGAGCAGCTCGGCCTTATCTCCTTTTTCTCTACTGCCGGAGGACTGAGTGTGAGTGAGGCATCTGCGCCCTCCTACTCCAGTGTTCAGGCAGCCGAGATCCTGCGTGCAAAAACATAACCCAAGCGGTGAGGGCTTCAACTGCCCAGGTCCTGGTCAAGACATCTACTGCCTCGCACGTGACACCACCATTTTACCTACATGTTGGCCTTGATGGTGTATGACCGCTGCTTCCCTCTGATCCCTGAATTAACCCCTTCACCGACAGCTGTTCCAGGCAGCCGGCACTACCACCAGCAGGTACCAGAACCACCAGGTTTTCAGCCACCTGGAGACTTGTGTTTGGAGGGAAAGTTAACTGATTAACCCTTTCCTCACTGTAGGGGTTAATCTCTATTGATACACCTTACCTACTTAACACTAATAACGATAGTAAAATAATATAATTACTGTAATAAAATACAGTATTCATAAACAAACCATCGTCACTTACACAGTAGTTGTACAGAGTACACTTTCATGCCAGAATCACACAAGGCAGTTTTTTTTTTTTTAAGTTCTTGTGCCGGACTAGAAGTGGATCCAACAGGAAAGTGAAGTTCAAGTCCTCCCTTTATATTTTCCATCCAGCATCATGCTGACAATTTTTTTTTCTGTGTGTGTTTTTTTTTAATTACTCATGAAATCTAAAGGCATTTACAAGGAACTATTTTTCAATCCACTGACAATCATTCATTTTGAGTTTCTGATTGACATTTCTATTAGAGCAATGCTGGAAATGTCATTGCTGCCTATTACCAGCCCTTAGATGAGCCAGGTACCAGGCAGGCATATGTAATGGGAATGTCAACAGGTCTGTGAAAGCCAAAAATCTTACTGGTTGGTAGGTAATCAAATACTTGTTTCATGCAATAAAATGCAAATTAATTATTTAGAAATCTCACAATATGATTTTCTGTATATATATATATATATATATATATATATATATATATATATATATATATACACATATATATACATACACAGTACATATAGAGAGAGAAATTCTGTCTGATAAAATACATTCATGACTTTATGAAAATTATATTATGCCTATTAAATTTGCACTCGAAAATAAGAAAATACAATCTCCTCAAGTCCACGGCTCCTAAGCCTCTAGATATGTTACTGGTTCAGCATTTCAGAGATGTGTATATATTATGACAAACATAACCTCACAATGCCCACTGGGTGGCAGTAAAGATCTGTACTTAGTAGAGAAGCAGTGACCAAGCCTTTTTTCTGAACATTCTAAAGGACTATACATTCACATTAGATTTTTTACACATTGCTCTGTTGAAATGTAATACCTTGTCATTATTATGTGTATGAGTTGAATAAAATGGAAAGCATGAACTGTCCCTAAGGCTGGGTTCACACTATGTTTTTGCAATCAATTTTTTCCATCTGTTTTTACAAAAAAAAAAAAAAGGATACATTTGTGTGCATCTGTATTGTTCCGTTTCTCTATTGATTTCCATTAGTAAAAAAGGATCAAAACGCATGTTTGTTTATTTTTAACATACACAAAAACGTATTTGACTGAATTTTAGTGTATGTTAAAAAAAAGACCTGATGCGTTTTGATCCTCTTTTTAGTAATGGAAGTCATCAGAAAAACTGATCAAAACAGTTGCATACAAATTGCATGCGTTTTTCAATCTTTTTTTTTTTTTTTTTTTTTCAAAATGGATGGAAAAAACAAACAAAAAAAAACTGATTGCAAAAACCATCCATGCCTTTTTATCCATATTGTATTCCACTCCACCAGACCTGACCTCCAATTTGTCCAATGCAACTTTTTCCCATTTCTTTGAACTCCTGACCACTTGTTGTTGCTGACAGAAATGTTCACAACAGAGAAAGTGAGGGTATGTATGCCATCACTCCCTATATAACCCCAAGAAGAAAAAAAAAAATACATGGCTCGCCATTGGAATCCTGAGTAGTGACTAAACTGACACTGACAATTGATAGCAAAAGGTCATAAATTTAGGGGCAAACCTCCGATTTTTGCAAAAATACAGTGACTTTTTGCCATTCTTTGATGCATTCACCAATTGGGTGGGGCTTAGTTCAGAGGAAGCCTCATTTTGTGTGAAGAGGACATGGCCAATTGACTATAATTTATGCCTGGTAGTAGATTTCTAATGTTGGTGTACAGGCAGCCTCAGATGCACCTGGTTTATTAAGACACATGAGATGCCAGTCTTAGTAAATTCCCCCCAATATTTGCAAATTCATGATTTCTTGTCCTCAATTTCTCCTCTATTTTTGAGTTCATGGGGCTCACAAGGGCAATAGGTTGGGGGCCGCTAATCTATTCCATCAGCACTCTATTGGTACAGACTGTTACACTGAGGCCTTGTGCTGCCCTGAGAATCAATGAGATTTCAAACCTGCAGTTACTGCATCTCTGGGAAGACAGTTAGACCCACTGAACAACAATGACATGTGTGGTGTCCCACTACGGGTGTTACTATTGGTTACACCCTTCACAAAAGACTGTACTTTTGTATAAGTAAGTAATGATTCAATAGTGATAAAGTTTCGCCACAAGATGTCGCTATTGGAGGTATATGTACTTAGTTGCTGCACAGCTGAAGTATGAAAAGGGTTATTGTTTGCTTGTTATGTCACATCGATCTGTGAACCAATGAGAGTATCTTCTTCAGTCCTATCATCTCTTTCTTTACTTCTTCTTTATGCACTCTTCACCCATTTACAGCACACCTTACAGAGAGCTATAGATAGGAAATCACGTGGGTAGAGGAAGAGTGTGTCTTTTGATATTGGACTTTGTAGGGGAAAGGTGCAAGCTAGAACGCTCCCTACAGTGGTTCCTTTGGGCCCTGGCCCTCTGTCAGGTCCCCAGCCTTAGTATGTAGTGTTATTTAGGTTTCTGTACAGTTACAAAGCAAGACAAGATGCACCTGACAGTTTCTCCTCTAATCACTCTACTCAGCACTATGCAGTGTTAAACCCTTCACAGTGCAGGACAGTAAGCAGAAAGCTAGGAACTGATCCATATAGAGCAAAGCTGCTAGAAGCCTATGAACTTTATCTCGCAGCGCGGTTGTCAGCAGGGAACCCTCAGCATTCCGCTCATCCCAGGTAACAAGGTCTGAGGCTTGTATCACCCTCTAGGACGGGTCCCCCAACACTGGTAGGGCAATAGGTGCACAGGCACAAGTATTCTCTCTCAAGTATTCTTCTATTTCTTCCTCATTCTTCAACATCCTGGCAGAGCACAGTACTACTTGGGTTGGGACTCTCACGACATCCTCCACCTGCTCCTCTGATCCTTCTTTATACCTCTCAACACACAACCCAGTCAGCGTGACTGTACCACTGTCTGCACTCTTGTCAGGAACCGGTGACACCAGACACACAGAGACAGTGAACCCTAAGCTCAGCCCCGCCCACTGACTCTACCTACTTGCCCCCTAGGCTAAACCCTAGGGCAGCAACTGGGCGGCGGTCCCTGTACTGGCTTGGTGGGACAAAAAGACAAGACAGACAGACAAAACACAATAAAGAATGGTCGACAGTCCGGGTCACAACAATCGGGCAGCGCAGTACAAAAACACAATCCAAAAAGCAAGGTCAATAAACAGGCAGTATGGTCAGAGGCAGGCAGCAAGCAGGGATAGTCAGAATACAAGGCAAAATAGTCAGAATAAACAGAGAACTAAACAGAGGCAGAAGCAGGCTGAGAGAAGCTCAATATCCGGCACCAGAATGAGCCTCAGCCAAACACTTATAGGGAATAAGGGGAAACTCCCAGCCCCTATTGGACAAGGCTCCTGGTTCCAAACAGAATCACCTGCGGATCAGAACTGGCAGCAGTTAACTCCTAAATAGCCAGAGCACACAGCAGATGGGTGGGGCTGAACATCATGATAGAAATAGGCCAGTGTTCAGACAGGGTTCAGGTTACTGCACAAGACATACAAAACACTGAATATCAGCGCCATCTCAGCTGCGCAGCACGAGCTGAGGGGCGCACGGAGTTCATCCCAGGCACATTCATGACAACTCTCTTCACAGATCTGGATCCTGAACATTAAGTGTCATATCAAGTGTAAAGTATCCTGTCAAGGTAAAGATGTATGTTCTGCTGCACACAAGTACACAGTATACACACATTCCTTGGGACATTTCCCATTTCTGTGGGTGGCAGTACCAATAGTCCAGGTGGGTCATTACTCCACTTTGGACCACCGTGATAACAATCCAAGGTACCCCGTAGCAGCTCGGCAGGTCACTGACCACAGGGGAACAAGGTGTAACCAGTCCTTTAAACTAAAAACAGGTGTGCCACCATACCTGTGTGCCCAACCGGCACTGGCATCACGACATACCACCCTAGGGTCTGGCTACATCACGGCCAACCACCATAGAGCTGGCGTCACACTCTACCACCTAGCAAGTGACCGGCCCTACCACCTGCATATCAACGCGGGGGTGGCACACCACACATGCACCAAAACTGTTTAAATTTCTCTATTGCTATTGATTGCAGCAGTGACATGACTGGCAGAAGGCTTGGTGCATTTGATATTGGCTATGTAATACACAATTGTGATAAAAAAACGTTATCATGTATTTAATATTTATGTGCTATTTGGCACACAGAAATTTCATATGCTGTAATTATATGATGCTAGCTAGGGATAGAAGAATGTTTGATAAACAGGGTGAAGCGGTATACAGCATATAGTTAAACTATACCTTAGAGACACTGCATTCAGAGATGTTAATGTAAAAGTCTTAATAAAGGAGTCTGAAATATAGTTGGAGTTGCAGCCAGTATATTACTCCATTTTTTTCTATTTATGTTGCTAACAGAAACTACTCTGGGGAAGTAATCTTAGGAATCTCTCTAGGAAAGTCCCTACAATGACGGTGGTGGTGGTGTGTGTGTTTCAAGGTGGATAATGGATAGACTGAGACTTAAAAGGGTATTCCACTCAAAATTAACTTTTGATATGTTGCTGCCCAGGCACAGAACATAACAAACAGCCTATTCTTCCTTTTTCATGCTCCCCCGTTGTCATCCTACATCATCTTCAGTCCCCAGTTGAGCGATCCTGCATTTACTTCAGAGATGGACTCGTCTGGTAGTGAAAGCCCGCTCAGCCAATCACTGGCCGTACCGCTATCCTGTCTCAGTAAGTCATTGGCTGTTACTGCCAGAGGAGTCTGTCCTGGAAGTGGAGGCAGAATAATTCAGCCAGGGACCGAAGATGATGTAGGAAGACACCTGGGGAGCACTGAGAGGTAAGAATAGGCTGGATGGTATGTTCTGCACCTGGGCAGCAACATATTAAGGCTATGTTCCCACTCCGTACAAACAACAGCTGTTCAGTCATGAAAGGCCATTGTTTAACGCTACCGCCAGGCTCAGGGATCTCATTCAGCAGAGATGTCACGACTTGGATGATGGATTGCCCGCTAAGCCAGTCAACAACTGGGGTGGGCCATCACTGCAGTCGCTGATTGGCTCATCGGGCAATCCATCAGCCAGATTGGGTATTTGAGTTGTGACATCGCAACTCGGGGGGGGGGGGGGATTGGTTCCTGTGGGGATTTTTTTATATTCATTGGACTTCTCCTTTAATATTACCTGAATATCTAGTTTTTCACCAAAAAATGTATCTTAATACAAGTAGATTCCTATGAACATTGACAGTTATAGGGATCATACAACTTTAAAGGGAATGTTCCAATTCGCGACGGTGACGTGGTCAGACTTAATTGTAATGGAGATGCGTCGCACAGGGGAGGGTATATCATTACACAAGGAACGCTGGACCCGCCCACAGTGCATAGGGCGGGCCAAATTCACATAAAGAAAATGTCGCCAATCGCAAGAACTGGTCGGTGTTTTGAAAAAAGGACTGCACCACCGTAATCTCTGTGTGAGCACCAACCAGGTAGTGTGAAAACAAAAAACAATCACTAAGCGAATTGGTTCATTTGTTTTAAGCAGCACTGTGTGAATGTGGATTTACAAATTCCTTGCACTGCTGAGCTACATCTGACCACTGTTGTAAAGTACTAATATGGTCGGAAAGGGACAAAGTCAGGAGAGGTAAGTGCAGCTCAAGGCATGGCCTCCTAACATCATCTAATTTTAGTGCTAGTGTTTTAGAAGGTTATGCGCCACATGAAAAATGTGAAAATGAGGAAACAGCATTTAGAAAGGTTTTTTTTGTGACACTTTCCATCATGTTTGAGAATGTACATTATTGACTAATCTGCAAATGCGGGGCACGTGCTATAGCTAAAATAAACTTTCTAAATCACACAGGAAATGTGTGGTTAGTAATGCAGAATTATATGCAAACCAATACTTTCTGTTGGAATGTTACCTACTATACAGACTGCGTAGCTTACTTTTTTGTAATATTTCAAAAGAACATTTCAATCTTATACTCCTGAACTTAATGTTCATTAGAAGTGACCATGTAAAGGTTGGCATCTCTTATGGGTCAAAAAATAGAAAAACTCTGCATCTGTAAAAGTGATAAGGTTGCAGTTTCTAAAATGATACTTTCTGTTCCTCGTTCCTGTAATGGCTTTCTACTAGTAGACTGGTTTGTGAAATGTTCAGATTTTATGGCCCAGAGTTATCAAGCTGCCCGAAACTAGCAGGGTAAGGGAGCCTTTGTTGGTCCCGGAGGTGAGACCTATGTCTGTCATTCTATAGACTGTTCAAGTAAATTGATACCTTTTACACATGTATTTGTAAGGAGTTTTTTTTTTTTCAAGTGTTTTTATTTTAATTATTAAAGCGAAAGTACCATCAGTACAATCCCTTTAAGTTTTTCACAAGGATAGAACAGTGCCAGCATGGAAAAGCCATTACTGCGATCCTTTTTTTCAATTGCGGGCCGGCCTTCCGCCAGTGGGAGGAAGCCCAAGCCCCTCTATGATGCGGCTCTATTAGAATCCCAGGAATAGAACGGTGCAGTACAGGGGAACCGAGACTGTCTTCCCTGCGCTGGAGCCATTCTATCCATGTGAAAGACTTATAGTAAATGTACCAGCAGTAAATTCGCTTTAAGGACTTGTTTTCTTAAGTATAAAACCATGCTTAAATGGGCAGTATCGGTACCAATAAATCATGTTAGATCTCCAGGGGAGGTGATATACCAAATCTTTGCAATTTACTCTTTTTTTTGCCTGCTTTCTTTATGAAATACTGCTCTAAATTTAGCCACTAGGTGTGTCACTTACTGGAAAACTGCAGTGAAGGCTCCGTCACTACAGCCATTTGACTTTAGTAGACATAAGCGAATATACAGTAATAACAAAGCAGACGGTTTTGTTAGCTTGGCAGTTGGCTTATCAGCCTGCTGCTTTTTAACTCTGTGCCGCTCCTTCCCAGGTCCTAAAAAAGCCCTAAGAAACTGGGAGAGGTTTCCCAGGACTGGATACAGCTTTTCCAGGTGTGGTGAGCCCCCAGATGATGTTGTAGCAGTGGGACAGCCGGTCACTTGCTAGATGAAAGTGTGACACCACTCCTGTGGTGGATGGCTGAGATACAGCTGGACCTTTGGGTTTTGTCAATTGACGCCAGTGCCTGGTGGGCACACAGTTGTGATGGCACGCCTGCTTTTCAGGTGTAAGGCCGGTTGTACCCTTTTCCTCTGTGGTCGGTGTCCTGTCGGGTTGCTGCTGGGTCCCTTGGGATAGTGTAGTCACAGTTGGCCAGAGCAGTGTAATGACCCTTCCGAGTAGTAGTAGGACCCGCCACCCACAGAACGGGGAGATGTCCCAAGGTTGTGGTGTGAATGCTGTGCAGGTGGTGGTGAATAATCACAATAACGTTACTTGGTTTACTACTTGTAAATGTGCAGCAGGGAATACAACAATTTCCCTATAGTCTTCACACCACCTTATGCCCACTAGCTTTGGCGGTATTAATGGGTGACACAGGCCCCAGACCTTGTTACCTGGGATGAGCAGAGTGCTAAAGGTTTCCTGCTGACATTCGCGTTGCGAGATGGAGTTCATAGACTTTCCAGTAACTTTGCTCCACCTGGATCAGTTCCTAGCTCTTTGGCTCTTTAGTGGATACTGTCCTGCACTGTGATTATTCCTAGTCCATGACGTGGGTTGAAATGATCTGTTGGCTAGTCCTCTCCTGAGGGGTTTAGCACTGCATTATGCAGGGTTCGGGTGCTTCAAGAAAGAAGTTTGTAAGAGGTGACTGTCCTGCTTACTACCCATGCGGGGCTCTGACTAAGACTGCGAATTGTTAGGGGGGACCT